>NC_045755.1:3962041-3989376 GCF_008692095.1 Etheostoma spectabile
TTTGCTATACCAAAAGGTGTAAAAAATAAGATTTTAAAAAACAACAATTGCATTGAAAATAGGAGGACTTAAGTCAATTCAATTAAGTCAATTATGCAGTAAATTAGTTTGGCTTATTTCAAAAGCATAAGTGATGCAATCAGGTTCAATGCAGAAAAGGTTTTATTCTGCTCTCATCAGAGCAATATAAAATTGGCCTTTTGACACACTGTTGCAGAGCGAATTCCCCGCACTGTAATCACGGGGCATAAAGACATGAGAAGTGTTTATTTTTTTGGCTGTACACATCGGGTCAGAGCCTCAGGATTGCTCGCATGGTGCTCTCTCCAATACCATATCTATTTTTAGTGACATAAGGTGCAGCATCTCAGCAGAGTGCAATTACCACATTTGGGAGCATTTCCTTATTTTCAATCAATTACCTCTTCACGTAAGAACATGATGATTGCAATCTTATAGCCATTGTGCCCTCTGCTTCACGTCACAAAACGTGCCTTCCAGGTTTGTTGGGGTGCGTTTAGCTGCATGGGTGGCAAAACAGGAACACTTATTTTCCAGGTATTGAATGACTTGTTTTTGTTTGTCAGAGTGAAACTTTAGGGTTGTTAACCTGTTAAGTTTCTTACCTCAAGGTATAGCACAGCAATAATACCCTGGATAACGTTGTAATGTAGTGTAATATTAATGTGTGTACCAGCTTCATACAATGTGTCTACTGAATTAACTTCTAGTGCACATGGTTTAGCATAAATAAAAAAATAAAAAAGCAGAGAAGAGCGATAACTGCCTCGTTGATTACCACAAGAGTTGGCATCACAACCAAGAAAGCACAGCTTGAAGTGCATAATGGGAATAAAAGCACAGTTGGAGGGTGTCTGTAACCAATCAGACTGCCTGGCTGAAATTACCCATGAAGTGGTCGACACATTATTAAAACCTTATTATGGGCACATCACACAGGTGGGGCTTATGCGTGCAGAGCGCTGGTCGTAAACATGCAAGATTACTGCCAAATGTGGGCTGCACTTCAACTATTTCATTATGCCTTCCCGTGTCTACAACTCACCAAACATCTCCATTTATCATCTACCTATCCATTGTAATCAGGGTCATAAGCAAGCTCAATTGCTTTTTTTTCTACAATGAGGAATCACTGGTGTTCCTAGGCCTGCTGGAAAATGTAGTCCTTTCAATGCAGGTCCAGGCAATTACGTGACATGGAGGGTTTTGTTTTTGTGGAGTTTCATCCAAAGCAAAGACCATGCCAGATTTGAGTCAGATTAGCACACTTTCATCTGTACTTTGCACACGATTTGCCCGCCGTTGCTCCATCATGTCCTGGGTCTGCTAAAGCAGAGTTGTTTCTAACTAAGGTCAAGCATCCAAAGCACATCAACTGGCCCAAGTAAAGGTGGAGTTCCTCCTACTATAGACTGCTGAGCCCATTAGTAGAAAAATTGTAGAACATGGACAACACAATCCTTTCCACAAAACCTTCATACATGTTGAAGGGAAACGGGAAGCAAGGACAAACAGTAAGAGCTCTGTTGTGAGAAATTGAAATTCATTCTCTTGCTGCGTCTTTGAACCAGACACTACAAAAAAAAAAAAAAAAAAAATCCCACTAAAAAGGTGGCAAAAGGAACTGGAATGGACAATTTAAATCTAACAAAAAGGCAAGTCAGGTGTATTGATCATCATTAGATTTCTGCTACTTTCCAGGAAAAAGAGACATCTGACACCGTGTCTTTTCATTATTACTGGTAGTTAGAGAGGCTGGGTGAGCTGTGTGCCAAGTGACCCAACACAACTAACAACAAACATTCTTTTAGACACCTGTGGGTGACTTAGCTTTGACCACATCAGCAAAGAAGGATAGTAATGTGGTAAACTGTTACCTTGGAAATCCAGAGTTCTCGCAAGAGCACAATTTGAATTTGTTCAGCAAGTCACTCTGGCATTCAGTGATGATAACTTTGCCCTTGTAGCCGAGCTGCATCAATCACATCAGTGTATCTGATATAGGCGGGCCAGAGGCGAGCTAAACAGAGGGCGCTTCGACATCAAAGTCATTAGTAGACACTGAAAGATGGTTACGGATGAACCCCAGTTGTTTAAAACAGCTTTGGCAGCTACAATGAACAAGTTAGACTTGGCTTTTTATCAGGAGGGGGAATACAGAAGACAACGCTTGAATCATTCTTTAGCAAAAAGGACTTTTTTTCTGTTTTACCGACCGGATACAGCAAGGGTTTAATCTACCAGTTAGCTCCGCTGGTAGCTATGTGTATGGGGCTCTGGATACGTCACCCTGTGTGTTGTTGTGATTGGTTATAGTGTTATCCAATTGGGTGCAGTGAGATTTTCAAAGCATGCTTGGTTCTGCCCCCTCAAGATGGGCCATTTACATTACTCAGTGCCAGACCCTTTAATTTCAGATTTGGGTCTGGATTTCCAGGCTAGTAAACTGTGGGATTTGGCTTGTTTCAATGATGCAAGAAGACATGAATATGTGCATAAGTAGTGATTAGACTTGTGCTAAAAAAAACATTTGCAGACTTTGTTACAAGATGACCAGTTGGATCTCTAACATGGTAGCTGGTCAGGATGCAGATGGCCATAATATATTGCGATATAATTTCGGTCTCTGCGCCCCATCTAGTTACAGAATCTAATCTCCATTGGCACACAGAAATGAACTAGGCTACTTCTACTGTAGTTTGGCATCACAACCAGTGCTTAATATTGTATCACAAGGTGCAGAGGGAATTTCTGGTATGGACATTTTGGAAACGAAGTACTA
The DNA here is from genome assembly GCF_008692095.1 of Etheostoma spectabile. Lineage (NCBI taxonomy): Eukaryota > Metazoa > Chordata > Actinopteri > Perciformes > Percidae > Etheostoma > Etheostoma spectabile. The sequence goes on from NC_045755.1 coordinate 3,964,845, forward strand.
TAAAGTATGTGTATGAGTAGGATGACTTTACGAGCTAAATCAACAAATTGGATTCTGTTACCAGTTTCGACACCGAGTCTGGCATGATACTTTCTCCTTCTTCCTTCTGCCAAAACAGCCCTCAGGCATTTAGGGGTTTTAAATTATGAGGAAACAATTGCTTGCTGCCAGGATAATTACTGCTTTTGTTTCTCTCAAAGACCATTAGTTGGGATAGTGGGGCTGTCCCATGTCAGTGCATTTAGCAACAAATACACAGAAAGGTGGATGTGGATAGATTAGGTGTTGTTTACAGCTGGACGAGTGATGATTCCTCAAATAGTCTGTCCCACGGGTCACTGTGTTAGACTCTGGTTCTCCTCACAGATGCTCCTCATGCCTCCAGCCAAACAGCTATAAATCTCCACGCTACTTCCACCTCTGGCTCTCTGTGACATTTCATCTACATCACAGGACGCAGTTTATTCCCGGGAGGGGCGAGCACACCTGGGACACAGCAGGATGGACGTGCAAAGACTAGAGCAACAGCAAGCTCCAAATTAGATATTGTTTTTAATGAGAATCTGATATCTTTTTGACAGGATCTTAGAAAAATTGTGGTTTCAGTTTTTTAACTTATTTGACTACATCTGGTAGCAATCTATCAATTTAGTCATGAAGGGAAAAAGGTCATTTAAAAGTTTTGGAATTGATTAATTGTTCAGACCCGGATATACTGAGGCAACGTAACACTCCCAGCACTACTTTGTTATCGAGTTCTGATGTGGAAGTAGCAAAAGTCTAATTTTTACACACTGACAATGTATTCACTTTACATATTTGGGGGCATAAACAAGCAATAGTGCCTACAATACTATGACCAATGGAATGGTTTAAGCTATATCAAAGCACTTTAATTTTAAGGCGTTTTAAGACAAAAACAATCCCTGTCCACACAAGTTTTTTAAAGAACTTAACCCTGTCCATATTAACATGTTTGACAACGCATGTCACATGACCATTCACATACACAGGGCATCCGTGTGCCAGTGTAAACAGGCAGAAGATTGATTTTTTTGTGATCGCATTTTTTTGTGAAAAGAGTCAAACAAATGTGCAAAACATTGGTTCAGATGACAACATACGGAAAAGTGCACTACACACACTGAAGAAGGCACAGTGCACCTTTTCCACAATCCTTCCTTGCAATCAAATGTTTCACTCTAAAACGGAGAGAGGAAATCCGGGAAGGATGGAGACAACAAGAACACAACAGCAAGAACAATGCCCGCAGCTCACAAACAAGACATACAGAAACAGACAAAACGCACAAACAAACAAGAAGCATTGACAGGGAGACCGGCACAAGACAAAAGGGACCAAACACACACAGATAGAAGTGAGAAGACCGTAGCACAAATCTATAGCATGGACTTCAAGGATCCAGCAATGCTTAGCCAAGCGAACAAAGTCCTTCCCGGGGCTCCACCTATGTGAGCCATGGAGAGCTCCATATACACAACATCCAGAAAGGAAAGGCTCCAAGTACGACTAGACTAGTCATGAGGTGGTTTCCAATGGGTTGCAATCATTCTCTTGGCTGCTGTAAGTCCTTCAAAAACAGCACAGTTTTAGAAAGCTGGAGGGCTGACAGATCATTTAGAATCAAAACATTAACAGTAACAGACACACCAACATTAATCAAGGCAAATATTTTGGAAGCAATACTGTTCCAGAACTGACCAACAAAGCAATCCAAGATCATGTGAAGATATGTTCCTTGATCTTTTAGTGGGCAGAACATGGCAATAGGTTTTAGCCAATCTCCAAGTTTTGGAAAGATGAGAGATAATGGAGCCAAACAGGACCTGACGGGCCGGGCTCGGACAGATATTTAGAAATGATGTTTGGGTTGGGCACAGTCACATCAGCATGATAAGGCATTTGTTGTAAAATGGTGCTGAGGCTCTTTCAAGAGAGCTAAGTGCGTGTGGGTCTGTGTGTGCAAAGTGGACACAAGAGAGATAGAGAAAGAGGAAGCAGACATGTAGATGTGACCGGAGCAGAGTTGATGGAATAAGTTTTGTACACAGTGTGTGCGGTTTCCGAAATAAACCCCAGACTGAAAGCCAAGTTGATTCATGTGCTCACCAGAAACGGGATTTTAACCTTGACGTTATTCATTTTATAAAGTGGCCCACTGGTTCCGCTCTAAATTGGCATTTCTCATCAACAAAAACAGAAATCACAAAATAGCAAGCACATCTGAAAGCAGACAAACCTAGTAGTGGCCTAATTAACATATGAAGCGTTGGCTATAAAATAAACAAGACAGATATGTCATTCAAAAACAGTCTCTGTGATCATATTGGATAACAATCCAATAAAACTAGGACACACTGAGATTAAGACAAACTAAGAGTCCATGTTCATCAGGCAGTTGTTTTAATCCTGATCTTCTTCCACGGTGTTCTCCAACGGAATCCGAGGCGCCGGCCATCTCCGCTGCCCCGCGTAATCTTCAGCATCCTTAGTGGAGGGGAAAGCTCTGTACAGGGAGTCATCCTTTATTTTCAGTGTTGCCAGGTAAAGCAGGAAAAAATCCAGACCCTTGACTAGTGCCGAGTCCATGGTTTGATAGAAGGCTTGGTTCCGCTTGATTTTGAAGTTGCTGTGGTCCAGGGAAAAGCGGATCTTTCTGTCACAGACAACGGGCGGAGATTTCCGTGCAGCCTGTAAGATCGTCTGCATGTTTGTGTAGCGAAGCAGGTTGAAAATCAGCGTGCGATTAGTAGAGGAGTTCTTCTTTGGGCTATCACTGTAAATTTGGTGGGCTCTCATAATCTTGATCTGAGCATCTGCCAATTTCGGGGACCACTTAGGCAGAGATCCCGAGAGATATTGCATATAGACGATACAACATCAGAGCCTTCCTACCCCTCTAACGATGCGAATGTTGCACCTTTAGTTTCTGTCCATCATATCTGCTAGCTTCACCTCAAGCTCTTGAAAAGTGCAGCAATGGCTATCACAAATACTTGAGTTGCATTCCACGGTAGTTTTTAGATTGTCCACATCAGATAGAGCCAAGGCTTGTAGTTAGAGATGCTAGCTGGGCATGAATAGCGGTTAGCTTCTCGTTGTTGTCAATCCCCATCTATTGAAATTGAATCTGAGAAAAACGTGGTGCGAGGTAGCTTTTCTGTTACTCCAATAATGCCTCTGCAATGGCATCCAGATCGCTGCGTTGGGTTTTGTTCTGTAAAGTGACTATCAAGTACAAAGTGATAGAATATTGCAGTTGGAACTAAATAACAACTGTTTGGCAAGGTTGGGTCAGGAGCTATACCTTAAGCCACCATATCTGTCGAGCCAATCACGTGATATATCAGAAAGCATCTTTTTTTGTTTAAAGATATTTTTTGGGCATTTTCAGCCTTTTTTTAACACAACAGCAGAAGATATGAAAGGGGAGAGAGAGGGGGAATGACATGCAGCAAAGGGCCGCAGGTCGGAATCGAACCCGGGCCTGCTGCGTCAAGGAGTGAACCTCCACATATGGACGGCCGCTCCACCAACTGAGCTTTTTGGCCGCCCAGAAAGCAGATTGTCTGATGTTACTTTTTGGTTGAAAATTATGGATGTATAAGAAAATACAGTAAATGCTTTGTAGAAAGAACAATGCTTGGACCGACAACGAGGTGGTAACACAACTGTATGTAAACCTATCTAACCGATAAGACAGAATTGATGTGCCTCTAATATTTTCCCTTCACAAAACACCATACATCAAGAACTTGCAGGGCAGGCCGGACATGAGCCACAAGCCGAAAGCAATTGTAAGACTTGATTCATAAAGTCAAAAAGCTTTGAGAAAGTGCTGGCCCTCTGGTTAAGATGACGGCAAAATCTATCAGAATCTCTCTCTTTACAAGAAGGATTTCAGGGGCTTCAGTGCTCTCTGAAAGGTGTTTACACAGATGGGATTTTTACAAGGGGGCAATTCAGGCAGATAACACCAGTGCCGTTCAAGGTAGAATGAAAGGTCACAGCCACAGTTCACACCTGTGTTCCTGTGCCAGGAATAAGATGCTCTTATCTTGCTTTTTAAACCAGCTAGAAGTGAAGTTCAGGTCATTGCAGGAGTCAGCCTTTATCCTTCTGCTGACCAAAAGTGTTTGACTCGCAAGATAATGGTGAAATACAGTATAAAAGAAAACCATGGAAAAATTCTAATGTAATGTCCCTTTTAAAAAAGGTCCCATTTTTTTTTAACTTGAATATGCGTTCCCCCAGCCTACATTTAGTCCCCCACTAGCTAGAAATGATAAGTGTAAACCGAGCCCTGGGTACCATTTAAGAAAATGAAAGCTCACATAGACCGATCTGAAATCTTGCTCCTTATAAGGGCAAAAGGGGGCAAGGTTACCTCCCCTTTCTCTGCTTTGCCCGCCCAGAGAATTTGGCCCACCCATGAGAGAGAGACATCATGGCTTTCAAACAAGCAAAGTGGCAGTTGGTCAAGGTCAAACCCCCCAGTCTCCACCCATTGGCCAGCATGTCTCTTCTTATTATGACCACTATTAGCCCAGAAAAACATGGATGTCCGCGATGTCCATTATTACACTTAAGTCTCGGAAGGGAGGTTTTGAAACCAGGTGGATTTGGTCTGGCTGTATCATTCAAGGAAGCGGTACACACTTGAAGCAAAGGACAATCTATGACCAGGAAAGACTTGGCAGCGAGGTAACCAATTGTGTTCATTCAAGCAGAGCACTAAAAGCCATGCTTGCATTAGCTAATCTGCTATGGAAATGCATCACAGTAAAATCTCATTGGATAACAGTTTTCAATAAATGTCAAGTTCCTTGACATAAGGGTCTATTGCTAACACAACAGTTTTAATCCTCCAAGCTAAATGAGGTCTTCATGTATTTCCGCTGCTTCTTTTAAGGTCAATCAATACTGTAGGCCAGTCAGTTTGGAGCAATAAGATGAATCATTCATGCAGGTTTCGTGTAAATTTAATCAGCTGCATTGTGTAGCTGTGCACAAAAAAATACACACATCAAATAGAAATACAAATACACAGGACCAATATTTTCAATATTATATATGAGATAAAAAGAAAAAGTATGTAAGTTAGTAGAATGCAAGTCTTGCACACTGTAATCATCAGTTTTATGTGTGATCCTCTGAAAGTGATGACTAATTGTCCACATATTCAAAAGTCTCCCTTCCTTCATAGTGAACTACTCAATGCAAAGAATGCATTATAATCACTTTGATTCCAACGTAGGAGTCAGGTGTCACCATTATCAAATGATTCACATTGGAATTCATTTCTAAAACTAGATGAACTTTGTCTTATGTGTCTTACAGAATCAACATATCGTCATCAAGCCAACATTGACGATGAGGTTGTCACCATGGAGATCCTGGACACTGCAGGGCAGGTGAGACAAATGACCGCTAACCCTAATCCAAACCTGTGTCCACATTTGTATTCAGGAAGTCAAAACATAAACAAAGACTTGAGTTCTCTTACACAATCTTCAACTCAGCTCTGATGATAACTCAAACCCAGAATCAACTCTAACCCGTAGTCAACTCAATCCACATTTGGTCCATCCCATATGGGTTTAAAAAACAGTAACGCATGCACAAAACTAAAAAGACAACATTATATAACATTATTTGAAACATCTCAGCAATATTTTAAACAAATTGTGACACCCTATAGCAGAAAAGGAATCTTGACAAAAAGGGCTTTTCCCCTTTTCTTCCAGACTAACTGCGCTTACTTCTATGTCAAAGTATTATGTGGTTCCCAGTAAAAAAAAAATAAAAAAAAAAAAATAGAAAACTTTTATAATTTCTTATTGAATACTGAAATGGCTCTACTTATTTTCAATTCAAAGTCAGACTGAATGCTCAGGTATCGTCTTTTCAAAGCTTTTGACACAGTATGGCATTGCCTGCTCGTACAAAGTTTACATAATATTGGCTTTGATATTAATGTACAGTGGTGTGAAAAAGTGTTTGCCCCCTTCCTCATTTCCTGTTCCTTTGCATGTTTGCACACTTAAGTGTTTTCGGAACATCAAACAATTAAACAATAGTCAGGACAACACAGTAAACCAAAATGCAATTTGTAAATGAGGGTGTTTATTATTAAGGTGAAAAAAAAATCCAAACCATCATGGCCCTGTGTGAAAAAGTGATTGCCCCCTAACCTATAACTGGTTGGGCCACCCTTAGCAGCAACAACTGCAACCACGTTTGCGATAAACGTGCAATGAGGCTTTTACACGTCCTGGAGGAATTTTGGCCCACTCATCTTTGCAGAATTGTCCTAATTCAGTTACATTAGAGGGTTTTCGAGCATGAACGGCCTTTTTAAGGTCATACCACAACATCTCAATAGGATTCGGTCAGACTTTGGCTAGGCCACTCCAAAGTCTTCATTTTGTTTTTTCTTCAGCCTTCGGTGGTGGACTTGCTGGTGTGTTTAGGATCATTGTCCTGCTGCAGAACCCAAGTTCGTTTCAGCTTGACTACACGAACAGATGGTGGACATTCTCCTTCGGATCTCTTGGTAGACAGCAGAATCATAGTTCCTTTTATCACCCAAGTCTTCCAGGTCCTGAAGCAGCAAAACAGACCCAGACCATCACACTACCACCACCATATTTTACTGTTGGTATATGTTCTTTTTATGAAATGCAGTGTTCCTTCTACCAGATTACTTGGACACACACCTTCCAAAGAGTTTCACTTTTGTCTCATCGGTCCACAAATGTTGTCCCAAAAGTCTTGGGATCATCAAGATGTGTTGTGGAGAAATTGAGACGAGTTTGATGTTCTTTTTGCTCAGCGTGGTTTTCTCCTCTTGGAACTCTGCCATGCGGCCATTTTTGCCCAGTCTTTTTCTGATGGTGGAGGCATGAACGCTGACCTTAACTGAGGCAATGAGGCCTGCAGTGCTTTGGACGTTGTTGTGGGGTCTTTTGTGACCTCTTGGATGAGTCGTCGCTGCGCTCTTGGGGTAATTTTGGGCGGCCGCCCCCTCCTGGGAAGGTTCACCACTGTTCCATGTCTTCGCCATTTGGATAATGGCTCTCACTGTGGTTCCTGGATTCCCAAAGCTTTGGAAATGGCTTTATAACCCTTTCCAGACTGATAGATCTCAATTACTTTCTTTCTCAATTGTTACAGAATTCTTTGGGTCTCGGCATGATGTGTAGCTCTTAAGATCTTCTGGTGGACCTTACTGTGTCAAGCAGCTCCTATTTAGTGATGCCTTGATTGTGAACAGGTTTGGCAATAATCAGCCTGGGTGGTTCTAGAGAAATTGAACTCAGGTGTGGACAACCACATTTATAGTAATGTTTTAACAAGGGGGGCAATCACTTTTTCACACAGGGCCATGATGGTTTGGATTTTCTTTCCTGATATTTTCCAGAGCTATTGATTATACTAACCTTAATATTTATACTATGAACGGACTTATGATTGAGAGAGTCACAGAATATAAATATGTTGGCATCTGGATTGATAAAAAGCTCTCTCAAGTTTGATACTGATATTCTTGTGTGCCGACTCAGGAAAAAAGTCTGCTATTACTACAGAAATAAAAACATCTTCACCCTGTTTTGTAGAAAAAGGGTTGCAGAAGCAGTTTCAATGTCAGTCTATTAAATTGTATTTGATATGAAAGTGTTGGGTGGTCTTCTCTCCAAGAGAGATGTGCTACTTACTGGTATTTCTTTATCTATAAAAAGGCCCTTGTTGGAAAACTGCCACCTTACCTTACAGAACCTCTCCGTTACTCAGGGGGACATTATCAGACTCACTCTACTGACTGGCTTTTGCTTCATGTTCCACAAGCTCAGTCTGAACTTGGGAAAGTCTGCTGGAACAAATTACAGCACTTTCTTAAAAACAATTCACTCGTGCCTCTTCGACAATTTAGAAATCTGGTTTTGAACTTGCAAACTTCTACTTGCTTTACATAATTGTACTTTGTTTTATATTATTCTAAATGTATCAAATATTTGTTTTCAATTCAGAGGGTTTTAAAGTTGTATTGTGTTTTTATTTATCTTTATTATGATTGTGTGTATTCTTTTGTGTTGTCTAAGTAATTATTCAATGACATTGCAAATATTGGCCCCTCGATCTTTCAAATTCAAATATGTAGTTGAATGAATGAATGGATACATGTTGACCTTGCCTTTTCTTACGGATGTTGACATCCACCATCTCATCTGTTGTTGAGTTGTTTTGAGTGTTTGAAGGACTGGATATGAGCCTGAATTGCTCTATAAGATGACCATTTCCTGCAATCTGACAAAAGCATTGCAGGGACTTGGCCATGAGGGAGAGCTTGTCCTCAGTCCTCGGGCTGAAGATAAATATGCTGCACTGCTGCATAGGTGTTCTGCTGGTGGCTGATTTCCCCTGCGACACTTCAGCCAAGTTCTCTCTCTAATTATATAGTGGTCTATTTTCAGCTGGCATTAGGATGACGTCTGAATGTTTCCAGACACAGCTTTGTTGGATGTCAGGCCTCAACTGATTGTATCAAAGCATTGTGCTAACTCATGATTTGTGGAGGTGGAGTCTTCTTTGTAGCTAATAAATTCCAGGTTCAAAAGTTGGTCAGGTATGCAAACGTGAATCTTTGTCTGCCCTCTTGACGGATGTGGTATTTTTTAAGCTTCCTCTAATTATAATTATGAAATCAGGATCTGTGTGCCTCCTTCCAGTAAGGTTATGATTTAAAGTCTGCCAGATGACCAGTTAAGTCCTGTTATAACCAGAGGACTGTTTCTGCTTTAAAATTATCAAATTACGAGCAATCAGGGAGAGATCAGAAACAAAGTTAGGAATTGGAGACAAATGCTTCTACATAAAGAAATTAGATGCGGTACATATGCGAACATGGCTTAAGACTGCCAAGACTGAATATTTGTATGTTCAAACGCAAAAAAGGCATTGAAAGATAAATTGTGCAGGGACTTGGCTTCAAACCATCATCCGACTGGTTTAAAAAATCTTTGGAGCCACAAAATGTAAAGGAATAGTTCTATATTTTGGGAAGTTCACTTACGTGCCAAGAGTTAGATGAGAAGATGGATACCACTCTTATTCTGTATGGCAAATATAAAGCTACATCTAGCTGCCGGTTAGCTTAGCATAAGGAATGGAAATGGGGAAACCGATAGCCTGACTCTGCCCAAAGATAAAATCCAGCATCTTAAAGTTTACCAATTTACATGTTATACATTTTTTTTTTTAAATCTTTTTTTGTGTTTTTACCTCAACAAATGTGTAAGTTTTGGTTTTAACGTGGAAGTCAATGTTCCCAATCAGACATATAACCTCTTTTTTTTTTCTTCAATTTTGTATGGATTAAACAAATTCAATATGAAATTATTATTATTATTATTATTATTATTATGATGATGATAAATTTTAGAGGTGCTGGTAGGAAGATTTTATAATCTTTGGACAGAGGCAGGCTAGCCTTGGTTTGTAGTCTTTATGCTAAGCTAAGTGGCTATAGTCATAAGCGGAAATCGTATGGGGGGGGCAGGACCCACCCCATGTCTTTAATCGCTCCAGTAACTATTTAAGTAAGTATTCATTCACTTTAAACATTAAATGAAGCAATTCTTCTCTAATACAGATAATGCAGTCATTAATAAATTAGTCATGAAATTTACGCCCATGGGAGTAGCTTTATATTTAGCACACAGATATGAGAGCAGTATCAATCTTATATAATTCTCAGCAAGTGAATTTACCAAAATATCAAACTAATCCTTTGAGAATCTTCAAAATTGGAGTTACAATTAGTTAGTAACCCAATTCTTTGCCTTTATCTCAGGAGGACATCCAGCAGAAGGAGGGGCACGTGCGTTGGGGTGACGGATTTGTCATTGTGTACGACATAACAGACCGGGGAAGCTTTGAGGAGGTGGCCCCACTCCGAAGTCTCCTAGAGGAGGTGAAGAAACCCAAAAATGTGCCTTTGGTCCTTGTGGGCAACAAGTCCGATCTGGACCACGTCCGGCAGGTCGGCACAGAGGAAGGTGAGCGGCTGGCAGCTGAAATGGCATGCGCCTTCTACGAATGTTCAGCTTGTGCCAATGAGGGTGGCACTGTGGCAGAGGCTTTCCATGAGCTGTGTCGTGAGGTGAGGCGCCGCAAGGCCGTGCAGGGCAAGGCCAGACGTCGTAGCTCCACCACACACGTCAAACAGGCCATCAACAAGATGCTGACCAAGATAAGCAGCTAGGGAAGAGCCACACTACGGTCTGATGACACAATAAAATGTACATTTCTTCTCATGTAAATGTTTTAAGCAATTGTTGGCTCTGAAATGGACGCTGATGTGACAGATTTAATGTGGAATATGTTCTTTGCTTCGTCCCAAGTGCAATCTCTCTTCCCTCTGGAAGAGGTAAATCACGTCGGGACTTCAGCATTGGAGCCTTAACGGATGATTTCTTGTCCAAACTTTTGAGCTCATTTGTATAAAAATAATCCTGTACATTGGTGAGCTATGAGATGCCTCATGATCCTGAGGTTTTTATCCTTTCATCCAACTCTTTACAATCAATAAAATAGCCACATGGCAGTCTGAAAATGATGCATGCAAGCCATCCTATTTAGCATGCAAAGAATCCAAGGATTCATTGACGTTGCACAAGAAAATCGTAGTTTCCTCTCTGTATCTTGTCTGTAGGAGGATATTGTGATGTGCTTCGGCCCACATGCGTGTTCTGTCAACAGCGGTAAAAAAAACTTTGATCAGAGAAATGCTATTATGTAAAAGTAGATCCATTGTCCTTAACTTATGTAAACCCTAGAAAAATCCTGTTAATGCCTGTCCTTCCAACAAACTTTGTAATAAAGTCCACTCTGTTCTGTTGACATTAAAATGTCCGGCAGTGCACTTGCTGCATTTATCCACAACTAAAAGGTACTAAAAGGTATTTTTCTCAAGGAACCAAAGCACAGGTTCAGAACATGTCAAGGCTAGGGATACATAGATCAGTTACAGATATCAGGCTGATACTGACTCAAACAGATGGATCGGGTATCAGTGACATTGGGGCCGAGCTATTTAACTCCACGTTTATATACATTCTTGTGGAATTTCACTTCCTGTTTAAATATTTAAACATTTTGTTGCTGCATTTAAAAATGTTTTACACTTGAATTGGAATTCCTATTGATTTTGAAGATTTACTAAGTTGCAGGTGCACCATTTATTTTAATAATAAATTACATTTCAAGTTGCTCTTTGTTTTACAAAGTTAGGAAAGCATTGTTTAAAGCGCCCATGTATTGGCCATTTTCAGGTTCCTAAATTGTATTTTGAGGTTGTACCAGGGGGAAAAAGATAAATATATATATACACACACACACACACACACACACATATATTATACATATATATATACACACATACATTTTTTTCTTCTTTATTTATGTGACCTGTATGATCAAAACAACCAGCTGTGCCCTTGAAATTAAAAAGAGATATCCCACCAGTTTTACTCTTAATGACTCTAGAGACGTTCCGATACCGATACTGCCTAAAACACTGGTATCGGTATGGGGAAGTACTGGAGTTTATGCACCGATCCAATACCACGTAATAAATCCCTAAAGAAAATCCATGTTAAAGTAGTTTATGTTCTTTTTCCATTATAATTGACTGTCAAACTGGATATTAAAAGAAAGTTCTGTGGCATTGATTGCTTGTGTTTGTTCATGTTTAACATTTAATCATGTTTTAATAGTTTAACCTAAGCCAGACCGACAAATATAGAAATCACATCACATCCATACATGGATAGTAGTATACAGTTGTTAAAACACAATAAAATATATGACACACTGGTATTGGATCAGCACTCGTATCGGCCGAGACGCAAGTTCAGGTATCAGAATCGGTAGGCAAAAAAATGGTATTGGACCTTCTCTTAATGACTCCATAAGTTTGTTTGATATCAATGTAAATGATTGACATCAATGTAAATGTCATCGCTGGGTGCATGCCGTTCTACAGAAGCCCTCAGCGGTGTACTAAGTTTCAAATAATAAACATTGAGATTGATATAGATGCCTTCAGTCAGACCATATGTCACACGTACATAGTGACAGTCTCCAAACGAGAAGAGCAGTGACGTTCACCTCCTGAAACTCAGAGAGCCAGGAGGACAGCTGAATGAGGTGAAAAAATTGGGACAATGCTGGGAGGGAGTAGCCTTTTTCACAAAGAGATTCAACAATACTGCCATAAAGAACACACACGCATGCCGATTATCAGCTAGTTTTTTGGCAGTTTGCAGATTATCTGTAACTGCATGACCCCTTTTATTGGGTATTATGTTGAAAGGCTCAAGTTCACAACAAAAACAAACAAAAAACAAAACAGCCGTGTCCAAAGTCTTCTCTGAACAATTAAGTGTCTTAACTATTTCCCAACAAATTAACCTTACAGAAGACTGCCACTTTAGTCATGCTGCCAGTGGAAGATTCGTACACGCACATAGTAGAGCTCACAAACTGTGGCTTTTTTAGTCAACAACTCAAACGTTGTGAACTTACCTCACTGGAAATCAAATCGCCTACTTCAGTGAAAGAGGAGGAGGCTTAAGTTCTGTCGACGGGTCCCCTGCCACTGCCGTTGCCATGCTCTCTTTTGACTGGCTGTAGCTAAATTAAGAGGTTGACTGGCAGCACTTCAACACAAGTGTTGACAAAGTGACCAAGAGCCGGTTAATTAACAACGCGTGCCGTGTCACTGAACAGGTACACGACACAAATTCTCTTTCAGGCTGGCAGCGCTTCGCTCAAGCTGATTCCGATCAGTGTATGCTCCTTTGTGTGTGTGTGTGTGTAGCTGGTCGTCTTCTGCTACCATTTCATTAGCGCCTTCGAGTTCTAATAAAGTTCTCTTAATACATCCATGCAGGCTACACTTGTGTTTTTTTTTTCCGCTTGGCAAGCCGATCGGCCGTGACATGAGCAGCATACACGATTCAATATAAATTTTTTTTTTTTTTTTTTTTCGAAATTCAAGATTGTGACTTAATTTTGTTGAAATCGTGACACCCTTAGTATCTGCACAGGTATTTCTGTTTACAAGCATTTATATAACGTATGAAGATATTATCAAGTAGTATGGGATCTGACAAAAAAGGTAACGCTTAAAATGCCAAAAGGTGCACTGAAAATGTTTGGATGCACCTAAATTATGTGCTGGTGAACTTAAACTAAAAATGTTAGAAGCACCAGTGCAACCAATTTAAAAAGATTGACCTGGAGCCCTGCAGCATTATTTTGGGAAATACAAAGACTGTAATTGAAAGCTATTCCATCTAACGTTCTTACTTTCCCATTCAGTAGCCAAGAAAATTAAACAGTTACCCACTTCTGGCACAGTACTGCATTGAAAAAGGAAACCTCCCACTCAATTATCCTGTTATTTAGAATAGATTGCTGACTCAGGGAGAGGACACAAAAAAAATGCTTTCTTTAGTTTGGGTGAAGCAGAAAGGAGTGGCCCAGCTTTCTGGCAAATAATTACTAGAGGCAAAAATCCCATAATAACCAGGGAGAAAAGCCACAATGCTCCTCCTCATCCTGACCAGTTGGAGACTATAAAAGGACAACTCTGGTAGTTTTTCCCTCACTACTGCAATATGAATTCTGACTGTTTAAAGATGCTCAGATCCCAGTTGTGCTCCCCTTTCAGTTCCAAACAGCACGGACAAAAACAAATTAGGTTAGGTTGTCATCATCATCATAAACCGAGGCCATAGTCTTGCTGTGTCCCACACACACACACACACACACACACACACACACACACACACACACACACACACACACACACACACACACACACACACACACACACACACCACAAACACACCCCACACACACACACACACACACACACACACACACACACACACACACACTAAAGAAGAGTGGATGTGTTGAGATTGTTGCATTTTTACTTCTGACACTCAGCTCCCATTACCCCCAGCTGTTTTGAATGGTGCTGGAGTTTTGACCTTCCACGCTGTATCAGCCAAAGGGTTATACTCCAGATTGGTTACCCCAGGTGGCCAATAGTCTCTGTAGATGTGTGCTGTGCAAGAACATGGCAGTGTGCAAACAGACTCCATAGTATTAATGAAAATAACCAGACATAACATTTATCAGACAAAAAAATAAATTAAAAAATTGAGCAAGCAAATCTTTAAAAGCAAGCTTTTTGTGGTGGACACAAACAATGTGATGAATGCATTCCCACTATTTCATGTGTTTTCTATGATTAAGTCAAAAACAATGATGGTATTCATTTTTTTTTGCAGCAAAACAAGCTAAAAACACAACACTGACATACAGTTAAAAAAACTTCACTAGGGAAGCTAAATTAGCCGAAGGGTGAAGTGCAGAGCCGGGGGATTATGACTGTGCATGTATTCTTACAAGCAACCCCTTTTCACATTAAAACCTAGTCATTTGACCATCTTTCCTATCAATATATTGATAAGTGCAGGTTTAATAAGCCTTTTTAGATTAAATGATCATATATGAAAAAAATGTAGTTGGAAATAACTCCAACTCTATGTGCATGCCCTCCAATGCAGCGTTTTCCCTGCCATTTAACAGTTTGTAAGTGTTTTTGCACACAGCCTAAGCATATGAACATAAAAACAATGTAGAGAGCATTTGAATAACGAGCAGACCGCTATTATACATTAATGGAGGCAACGTACGGGGCAGGCGTCCACTCTTTGTCTTCGGCACACACGTTGCATGCTAGGTTGCTTAAACAGTGTCAGAAACAGTGTCACAGCCACACACACACGCACCATGCACGTTGCACACACAGCCGCTACTGCAGCCGTCACGTTAGCAAGTGTGTAGTGCAGAGACATATTGAAAGAGAAAAGAAAAAAGAGAGGGAGGTGCATTTGGCGACGAGTATGAAGAAGCTGTGAACGTAGCTGCGCAGTCTGTGTACAGTTCATCTGTCGCTAACGGTGAATAAATGCTGCAACTCCTCAAGAACCAATACAAGATACCATGTCTTCCTCGCTACCTGAAAGTGTTGGGGTTAGACACGGAGCTGGCAAAAACTTCAGCACATGCTCACTTTAAGGTGGACCAGCTTGAGCTATTCTCGTCTTAGTGACAAAACTCCTCCCAAGTTTTGCCTTAGTAATCTCTCCTACGCTGCAACCACTAAACTGGATGCAAATATTTACACTACCAGTCAAACGTTTGGGGTCACTTACAAATTTCCATTCCACTCCATTATAGACAGAATACATGCTGAGTGGGTGGCTGATCTTTCATGTAATATCTATATTGCCTATTATCAACAACCATTCATCCAATATCCCAAAGAGACATTCTGTTTACTAATCTGATATCTTAAAAAACTGAGAAAACATTGGAGAACACTTTTGCAATTATGTAAGAACATAATGTAATCTGAACACTTCTGCCCTGGTTAAAAAAAAAACAATGCAACTGATCTCAGCTGATATTCTGTCTACAATGGGGTAGAATGGACATTTCCAAGCGACCACAAACTTTTGACCGGTAGTGCATGTGATGACATTACTTATATACTAATGAGCGTGTGACATCATTTGCACCTAAGCGCTCCAAAAACTCAGATTGATGAGCCATTGCAGATTAAGTGGTCAAGCTGTCTTGCTTTGGTTGAAGAGGTGTTTATAGTCATTGTCTGTAAGATTGTCATCTAGTTAACCGTCTAGAAAGCACATAGCTATCAAAAAGTCAGTTAAAACAATGGTGGTGAGCATATGACCCACTGATGAAGGCGCTTGTATTCGCTGCTTTGTCAAGTAATACAATCTGACTCTGTGGTGACTTTCCCGCTCTAAATTCAAATTCAGCGCACAGTTAGTGGCGCTTTTTAACATCAGTCAGCAGCGGTTGGTCTCTCCCTGTCTGCAGAGGTGGAGCATGGCAGTGCCAGTTATGCTGCGTTTCATTGTACTCGCAAATTGGAAACTTCCGACAAGGAAAGATGCAGAGAAATGGTAATGGAAAGTGCAGCTGCAATGTGTAAGGGGAATGAGCAGGAGAAGCACTAGGGATTGATCCCACACAGTTCTCATTGCCAGCAGGGTCTTTGCTTCTGAGTAGATGTGATGCAGGCACTGCCAGACATGACAACCTGTGACTGCAACTTGTTGGGGTTTGAGTTCAGCTCTCATCACCAACATCAATATGAAAATGTAGATGGGAGAAAGGGGCAGTCAGAGACAGATTGGGGCAGACTAACAGTGGAAGCAGAAGGACAAAAAGACACTTCATGGAAAAACTTCACAGTAGGCCGGGGCAGAAATGTTTCCATCCTGCCTGCGATTTGGCTTTCTGTGCATCACTATGGTTTAGACACGTGGATGATATTTCTGTAGGTGGCATTTTCAAAATCAAAACACAATTGCCAACTGCTGCCTCTTGACTGGTTATATACTTTAAAACAGACACACACAGCGGCCATGAAAGATTGTTTGCATATCCAAGACAACTGTTTAGTTGGTGCGTACAATCTGCATAGTTACAAATGTGTTATTTTGACACAAATCTGGACACATAGCGCTTCCATGCAAACCTCGAAAAAAAGCTTTTTTTTTTAACTTTTATGCAGCATTGGGTTTTAACTGGGTATCTCACGAATATCTACTGTCTGCCTGAAACACTTGCCAACATTCATTGCATTATTGTCACACTGCACACAGGGTAGGGTGACCACATTTCGATTTCCAAAAAAACGAGGACACTCGGCCAGCCTCAAGACACGAATTCAGACAGGCCTCTCAGAAGTTAATGAACATGCTTTATGGTACAAAAATAACTTATGTAATAAAATAAAATCTGTAACAACTTCACAATATTAGCTCTCTTTTCAAATAAATAAATGTAAAATAATGTTCTAAATATGACCTATTCTGTGTCAGCTTCAAAATCCAGCTTCAACTAAACATCTCTTAAACCTTTTTCAATGTAATACAATAAGTTTGTCTGGTGTCCATGTGAGCTTTGACATCTCCAGCACCTAAATTAGACACTGAAACATATGTGCTCCCTGTCTGATCTGCTCCCTGTCTGTGCTCCCTGTCTGTGCTCCCTGTCTGATCTGCTCCCCGTCTGATCTGCTCCCTGAATGTGCTTCCTGTCTGATCTGCTCCCTGAATGTGCTCCCCGTCTGATCTGCGCCCTGAATGTGCTTCCTGTCTGATCTGCTCCCTGAATGTGCTCCCTGTCTGTGCTCTGCTGTCTGATCTGCTCCCTGTATGTACTCATCGAAGAGGCCCCACAAGGCAGTCGCTTGGCAATTACATCATGCAACAAAGCACCACCATAGTATTGTGTGCAAAGCGCCAATCAATTTAAGTACACTTAATGAAAAACAGCAAAAAAAACGTAATAAGTGGACATGTCCGGGCAAACACAGCTACTGCAACAGCTGATGTAGCACAGCAGAGAAGAACGGAGAACAGTGGTGCAGTCTTTGGAAATGGCGCTAATTTGAATCTTCATGTAACACATGTTGTCAGTACTCACAGTTTCTTGGAAACATCAGCGGTGCGCTGTGCAGTGGAGTAACCGTCCTGACGCTCTGTCCAGGTTCACGTGCAGGCTCCTCTTGCAGCGGTAGCTAAGTCCTGAACTCTTCTACTGCAGCAGCATCCCGAGCAGCTAAACAGGAATTCAAAAAACACGAATGAAACCTATTGTCTTTATAACAATTAATGTCCACATGATTCCATACTTACTCAAAAACTGAGGTTTCCCACGCAGAGCTCTCCTCATCCAAGAAAGTCGGGGCTAAAGCTAACATTAGCAGTTACACAGCATTAACAGTCCACGTGCCAATTAAGCAAAATTACAAACTGAGGCTCCATGTACGGCTTACTTTGCCGTTTCACATGGTTATAAAACAATACACAAGGTCTGGCTTTCAACTTAGGTAACGTATAACTTTATAAAGGAAAACCCGGCGTTTAGTCCCATGCTCTGTTTGTTGTTCTCTGTAGACCCACCCATCAAAGAACGCGGTAGGTTCCAGCTGCTCATCACTGATTGGCCCATTAACAAGTCACACATCTCACCCAGAGCCATCTATATCACTCTGACCTAACCCTAACCCTACCCCATTGCACATGATGGACACAAGGCCTGTGCTACGGAGGACACGCCAATTGCTTAATAAAACTATTTATTGACCCATATTAATGCCAAGTTATACATTACTTAGCCACTCCCTATTTCAAAATGTATATTTGAACTGAAATGCTTGTCAAACCAAACAATGCAAACAAAATAAGGGTACTATTCAATTTAATTCAAATTGCTTTATTGGCATGAATGTCAGAAATAACAATATTGCTAAAGCATCAAGGATACTGTGACAGGAAATACATACATACAATTCATGGAGTAAAATATATACATTTAAGATAAAAACAGGAAATCAACAACAGTATCAATCAATCTACAGTAAAAAAAAAAGGTACTATATTTGCAAGCTCTCTCAACTCCCCCCCCCCTACTCTTTCAAACCTGTTCCTCTTTGTTTTATTTTTTGTTTCCTTCTTCTTTTTCAGAATTGTGCTTAGCTATAGTTACATATTCTGCAAACCCTATTTGACAGCATGTCTCTCTCTCTCTCTCTCTCTCTCTCTCTGGTGATGCTACACACATCTCTGAGGAACCGAGTATCTCTAGAGCAAAATTAACTCCCCTATCATTTCAGAGGCTGATATGCATCCTGTTTAGATATGCAATCATAGGGAAATGAGCTGTACAATGATTTCAGCTAATTCATATAAATAACCATGGAAGAGCATTGACTGACAGACTGAGATAAAAAAAAAAAAAACACAGCACAAGAAAATGTATTGTTGACAAACATTCACAAAGCTATTCCAGAAAGTCAATAAAAGTGATTTTGGATGTTCACATGTACTGCGTGTGCATTTCTTATGAACTTATTTGGCAGCACACACGTTCTGGAGACCCACTTGATTAAATTGTTCCATTATAAGGCAGAGCAGGGGGAACAAGAAAGAAAAGCATCAGTTTCATAGCAGAGGAAATGAAAGGCCTACAGAGAGGGGTAATGTTCTCTCTGTAAACAGGCCGACTCTCCAAGGCTCTTCAGTCCAATCTCTTACAAACAACATATTTCGTCCTTGACTGGGCCGGAGATACAATGACAACCTGTTTAAGTTGAACTTAGAGAGTTTATTTCCAAAGCGCTGAACAGTATATATCTGCTTTAGAGGAGAAAAACATCATCGCCTGAAGTTCATTATTCAATGTCTTTTACATGTTATGGAGTATCCTGAAAGTGAATAAGTGTAATTATCAAAATGGGAAACTATTCCTTTAACAAGCCCATGACTTATTTTGTACTGGTAGTTTTTGTAAAGTTATAAAGTTATCAAATGATTGCTTCAATGGAATTTCCCACCAAACCTTTGATTTAGATCTACAACCTAGCCCTGCAATGGCCGTGTTTGGGGGGGGGGGGGGGGGGGGGGGGGGGGGGGGGGGGGGTTGTTGCTTTTGCAACCTTAACAGCACGACCGAGAATACTTATGGAATGGAAATCATCTACACCACCAAAAGCCTCCACATGGCTTTCCGATATTATGTTACTAAAAATAGAAAAAATATCAAATACTTTCTTAGAGGATCAAGCAGGAAATTCTACAAAAAGTGGGAGCCTTTACTGGCTAACTTTGAAAGACTCACTACACTTCCCTCTTAGTAACAGTAAAGAATTGTAATGCTCACACTATTTTACGTTTTTTTCTTCCTTTTCTTCTTTTGTTTTTTCTGTTTCTTTGCTTCTTTATCTGTCCTTTCCTCGGCATAAAGGTTTGTTGTAAGTGGGATGGGGTTAATAGAAGGGTGTCCTGTTAGAATTGACAATGTAATGTTGCACTGCATATTGTACCTTCTCTAAAACAATAAAAATACTTGTAAAAAAAATTGTATTATTTTTTCTGACGTAATAATTCTTGTATTATTTGAAGGAAACGTAAGGATCTCCGCGAGTGCTTATTTACCGTACAAGTCACAATCCTCAAAACGGCGATTAAGGTAAATAAGATGACGGTACATATTTCTAGTCAGAGAAGTAACAGCCTGGAAAATGTTTTACATTTAAATGCAGAGTGCTGTATTCTTTAAGAAACCCTTTTATGTCTTTACCTGTGGTGGCATGTGGCCAAGCAGATTTAGTTTAGGATTGATGTGTTGATGTTTTTGAGATTGACATGGCAGCAGCGCTGTAGACGTACTACAAACTGAGGAAACCAAAGTAGAGGATTTCCATCTCTGCGTTTCTTTCTCCATCCTGTGCTCAATGAAGCATCACTGTTGCCAGGACAACCAAGGCCTTTCCTTGTTTTAAAGATAGGCTACTCACTATGGTGACCGAGGCGATCTGCAGTTTAAATGTCTGACAGGGGAATAGGAAGGTTTCCCTCAGAGAGACAGACAGACAGACAGACAGACATACACAGACACAGACACAGACACACACACACACACACACACTTACAGGACCCACTCACACAGTGGTTAAAATGATAGGATGGAACCTTTGGTGCATGCTGAGACCTTCAGGGTCTGACATATAAATTGAGCTGAATAAACTAGAGTGAAAGTTAAATATAGATTCTACCCTTTAAATCATGTGCTGCCTCAGGAGGGCTGTGTAGTTACACACTTCTACCTGCAACATGGGAATCATCTTTTTATAAAAAATTATAATTCAGTTATCGGAGGGAACAACAATGTAAAACAACAGTAAAAGCTTTCAATAAGTTGAAAATTCAATCTGATATTAACTTTGATCTCCTGAAAATCTTGTAGTACCACACTAACCACAATGGAATTGCTTTTCCTCGTGCAGCAACTTTATTTTTTGTGATCAATTGTTTTATTTTAGAAAGTAACAATTGCAAGCAAAACTGGGACATAAAAACGTGTCCCTGGGCCGTTGTGCACCAACCTTGTACATGTACACAGCTGAATCACAGTAGTGCCAAGTGTCTCACAGTACACACACGAGTGTGTTTTGGGTTTCGACAGCATAACACATAAACAACCATTTATTTTTGTATTATTCGCTGTTCCGCTTAGAATATTTTCCCCCTTGTTGCTAAGCAACATCCTGTTGCATCCCTCATGTTTACCTGAATTCAAGTGCAACCCTGATTCTGTTGGATCCAGACTGCAGTCATGCATAAATGACCACTAGGGGGCAGAAGAACACCACAGTATTGTTGCCTAGGCCCTGGTCAGACAGAGCATTTTATCAGCCTGGGGCGTTTTTTTTGTAATTACATTTTTGTAAAGTTTTCAATAATAGTGAAACGCTTAGCGCCTTGCCAACATGACATCATGACTTTGCGTAAACATACACGGCAACTTTCTTAAGTCGAGTGGCGTGTTATCTCTACGCATTTTGAGCTACCCGCGTGTACGTCTACGCTGTATACAGCGGGCGTGGACATACACGCCACTTGCCGTGTTACCGCGACAGAAAAGCGACTGTTGAGTTTAGGAAACGTGACACGCATGTTGGGTTTAGAAAAAGAAGAACAGGTTGGGTTTAGGAAAAGAACAGGTTGGGTTTAGGAAATGTGACACACAGGACACGATCCCCGGTCTCCTGGGTGAAAGCCCTGTGTTAAGATTTCCGCTCTTTCATACTACTTGCTACAACGTAAATTCACACGCCATTGCAAGGTAATGTAGGTCAATGAAGGCCAAACTGCATTGATAAACACGCTAAAAATCGAGTATGCTTCTTGATAACACGCCAATAATGGCATATGAATTGCCATATCATACATATGCCATTTCATGAGATCCGTCTGGCCTTGAGTATTTTTGCCCTGAAGGTCAAGTTGAAAAAACTTCAACTCAGAGCAGAAATAACACCCGACATTATTTAACTTCAGTGCAAAAAAAGGGTTGGCTGAGGACGGATTATTCGATGGCTGCCTAGCAAGCCGCAAATGGTCTGATCAAGGCGTCTTCAACAACTAACAAGGCAGTCCAGTGTGGCAGTGGTTTGCAACCTGCAAACGCGTTCTGTCTAATCGTGGCCTTATAAAGTTGATTTTAAATATCTGGGCCTTTAACTTATTGCATGTTTGACTTTCATCACCAGCCAGTTGCTAACGTTGCGTGTGTGCTGTTGGGTGTTGGACAGGTAGTGTGAAGTGGGTGTTTCAGACTTTTTGCTGAAGACAGCTGCCTGCAGCCAATAGAAACCACAGTAATGAGAGCTGCGAGATTGGTGGTACAGATTGGCTACAATAGCAATGACTTTCTTTCCACTGAATTCAAAAGTGTGCAGAAAGTCACAGATACATTTTTGCTGAAACCATCATGAAAACAAGAGATTAAAGATCATGTCTACTGTTAGGAGGGAGAAAGAAGATAGATATCAGGAAGAATAGGTTTTGTTTAGGAACACTGCGCCCCCATCTGGTTTAAAGGTCCCATGACATGGTGCTCTTTGGATGCTGTTATGTAGACCTTAGTGGTCCCTTAATACTGTATCTGAAGTCTCTTTTCCCAAATTCAGCCTTGGTGCAGAATTACAGCCACTAGAGCCAGTCCCACAATGAGCTTTCTTTAGTATGTGCCATTTCTGAGTCTGTGGCCTTTGAGGAGAGAGGGTTAAGGTGGAGGCTGGGGGTGTGGCCTTGACCAACTGCCACTTAGCTTGTTTGAAAGCCATCATGTCTCTCATGGGTGGGCCATATTCTCACTTTTTCCCAATTATTTTCTCAAAGGCAGAGCAGGATACCCAGGGCTTGGTTTACACCTGTCACCATTTCTAGCCACAAGGAGGGCCAAAGGCAGGCTGGGGGAACTCATATTAATGTTAAAAAATTCAAAGTGACATTTTCCTGCCATGGGACCTTTAATTAAATTCACTATAGGAGTGTGCAATAAGCCTCTCGACTTGTAATTTGTTTGATCTGAAACAGAACTTCAAGGTGGGACGAGAAGAGTAAAGACACAAAATGCCTTTTTTTCCGAGCAAACACATACACAACAAAATAGTTTCATGGAGATTGACAATGGGTGAGTCCGTGTGTTTACAGGCAGGCAGGCAGGGACCTGCGGCAGATGAGATATTTGACATTCCACCTTAAGAATGCAAGAAATGGCACGGGCAGCAGATTGGGATCAGGCTGCCAGTGGCCTGGTATGCAACATGTGTCTCCGATTGGGAAACAAATGTGAAGCACAGGACAAACTGTGAGAAGGTTTCAGGGTTCCGGGCGTCATAAAGGACCAGAGGTCGACTGATGTGGACAGTACCAACCCGGAGTACAACTACAGGTGGAGAGTTGAATCCCTTCTTAAGAATAATTAAAATATACTTATGCTGTGCGAGGTGACTTCTTAGTGAGCATGGTATCGCAAATTGCATTGAACTGATAGAAGTTGATGACGGCTCATTTCCAGAAGAAGCACAGCGTAATGTTATGTAATCTGTGTTCTACCTCTAGATCACTGGTAAATCAACTGCTGTTGAATGTAGTCAGGGTGGCCTGCAGTCTACAACCTCCACACACTGTGGCTGCAGGTGTTTTTAATCTTAACAAAACACTCTTATTAAGCTTGTGCTCAATTTAGTTTCTTAGTGAGATGTATGAGAGAATAGCTGGAAGAACAAATGGTATCAAAATGAAGCAAACATGAAAGAAGCTTTTATTCACCAACTTGTTGAATTAAACCACTTTACTTCACATGACCTGTGATGACTTACAAGATTTTTTTGTTTTAATATCATATATTATAAGGGATTTTAGCAGGATGTGTCAAAGATAAGAAACAGAGGGGTGCAGATGCTTACCCAATTGGAATTGTTATGTGGCGTATGGAAAAACAGTGCACCGTGTTTGGTTACGTGCTTTGTATTTTATCAGTTGTGGAATGCTGCATGCAACTGTTAAGCATCATTAGGTTTTTTTATTTTATTCAGTCTTTTTTTTTGGTACTAATGTGTTGAATGTGAGCGCACCCCCTCCCCCTTCCCTGTATTATTTCCACTTCACAACCACATGTTTAGATTAAGAAGTCTAGAATAAAAGATAGTTGCGTGCATATGAATGTTGTGTTTTAGCTTACCACAGCTGTGAAAGGGGCAACGATTCAGTTAATTCAGGTTAAAAAATATTCATCAATAGTGTTGTTTAAAGATATTGACACATGGGGAAAACAATACCAGCCATGAATACACTATCAAGCTTTATTTCTTAA
Organism: Etheostoma spectabile; assembly: GCF_008692095.1. NCBI lineage: Eukaryota > Metazoa > Chordata > Actinopteri > Perciformes > Percidae > Etheostoma > Etheostoma spectabile. The sequence continues at coordinate 3,989,211 of NC_045755.1, forward strand.
AGTGGTGTAGACTATTTTGGAAATGACAGGCACATTCAGACATGAAGTAGTCTCAGAAATATCTGCGCAATGATGCCATTGTTTAAAAAAGTAATAATGTTTGCGTGTGTGTGCAGTGACATATTCATGACTGAATGTGTTTCATATTATTATCTGTAACATTGGT
>NC_045755.1:3989386-4007838 GCF_008692095.1 Etheostoma spectabile
ATTCATTTGAACGCTTGACGTGAAGTGGGCAGCGGATGAAAGGCAGCACTGCAGCCCAGCAGGTTTCCCTCATTGTGGCCTTGTGTTGCCAGTCAGCTTTTAACACTCCAAGCTTCATGCCAAGAGGGATAAAACGTGGTAGTAATCCAAGATGAAGGGATTCGGAGATTATCACCAAATATTCTGAAAGTTGCGTGTTTCAAACAGGATTTTTTCAAAAGGAGAGTATGAGCCAGGACTTCTGCTACAATGACCATAAATGGAGAGAAAACATTGAAATCCTCTCATGTGGAGCGGACTGACAGAAACTGGAACGCACCGCAGGTGTAATAAAAGTGGTACCTTTAATAACAGGAATCTTGCTTTTCAGACCAAAGAACAAAAATACAGAAAACCAAATAATGTTAATACTACTAAATTACAGAAACACATGAGATGCGTCTCACAAATAAGCAGCCAGACACTGAGATCACGGAACGACCAAATTTACACACCTGAGGCACACAAGAGGGGTTTGGTTTCCATGCCACATTTACACCGATATACAGAACGTTAAGACACTTAAAATACCATACAATACCATTCACCATTCAGCAAAGAGGAAGGGACACAGTGGACTGAAAGATCGGCAAATAAACCCGTGCAATGACATTATATCTGTCAATTACAAACATCACATTTAAGGTAAACTTGGGCTTTCCTTGCAGTATTAGCTGTAGTTAATGGCAAATCTCTGTTGCTGCATATTCAACTCTGCGTTATGTATCAGTTCAGCACGCCTAAAGTTGAGCTTGTGACTTAAACACGTCATGTCTGAAAGGAAATGAAATGTTAAAACAGCAGAGTGGCCTTTTCTCCAAATGGAACGTCATGTTTAAACGGAAGTAAAAACAAAGATGGGGTGATGCAACGTGTCGCGCAAAATTTTGTGAAATGAGTACTAACTCTGCACGCACTGTTTAAGAACACGAATGCTGCATCTGTGACATGCACACCAGGTTTTTTAAGATACATTTAGAAGAAAGGAGTTTTCAGTGAGGAAGCCGGAGTGGGGCTGAGGCTGTGATTGGCTGAGGCAGCTGAAAGTCAAGTAAAATATCACAAAAAGGGAGCTCTCTTGACGCTTTATTTTCTTCTTGATGGGAGAACTATTTTTTAACGTGTTCCTCTAATGCCCACTTTGTGCTGGCAAAAAAAAAAAGAAACACACAAAAATGGGTACCAGGGCCAGATAAACCTGCTGGTAGGAACAAATCAGATGTGCCCCCCCCCCTATCTGTGTATTACAAAACAGGATAAAAACGTTTTCTGAAAAAACTGAGTACATACATTACTGGTCAAAAGTTTGGGGTCACTTACAAATTTCCATACTACTCCATTATAGACAGAATACCAGCTGATCTGAGTGGGTGGCTGATCTTTAATGCAATATCTACATTGTATTGGCTATTATCAGCAACCATTCATCCAATGTTCCAAAGGCACATTCTGTTTACTAATTTGATATCATTTTAAAAAACTAACTGAGAACACATTGGAGAACCCTTTTGCAATTATGTAAGCACATAATGTAATCTGAAAACTGCTGCCCTGGTTAAAAAAACTGACCTCAGCTGGTATTCTGTCTATAATGGAGTGCAAAATAAATCTCTAAGTGACCCCAAACTTTTGACCGGTAATGTAAATAACAAGCTCATCTAGCAAACCTTTTTTGATGGTAAATTAAAATAATCTAACACCTGGCTATTAAAAATCTGATCAAACAGATGGCCTTTGCTGCAGTTGCCTCCTTTGGTCAGTTGGAAATAAAAATATAACTATAACAACAAGAATGGCTAGACTGCCATATTCTTTTTAGAAGCACCAATTTAAAATGGTTAAGGTCTTAGTAGTTATATGCATTCCATTAAACCATAGGTCCATTAATAGGATATTGAAACGTAACACAGAGTATGTGTGGGGAGTGATTGAGTAGATTTTATACTGTGCTGTCTGTTAATGGAAGGCATTTACAGTCTCCACCCTGCTGCCTATGTTTGGATGTTGCAGTAAATCTGGTATCTGATCCTCCTTAAGTTGATGTCACAGACACTGCATTGTTGTTTTCCCACAGTCCATGTGTCAAACTAATCCCTTCCGGCTAAAGGGGCAATTTCCAATCCCCTTTTCTTGCACTAATGTGGTTTGCTCATTTCACAAAATCTTTTCCAGTACTACCACTCTATAGTCATTTTCTGCAGAACACTGCTGAACTTGAGGTAGTTACTAGCCAACTTTGCAGCTCAGATTGAATTGAAATTGAAATGAGTCAAATTAAAAGTATCCGAAATGTTAAGATAAAACAGCTCAATGAGAGACTTTATCCGACACCTAATTAAAAACAGCAAATGAAGACCAAACAAACTGACCAAATAGATGGGTATATGTATGGCATAGACTGAACTGCATTTGTAAACCCAAATTGCATGAGAATGAGAAAAGTGACATCAAAGTTGATCTTTCATCCTGATCATTAAACTGTGTGGTATGATTTCTCTTGGTTTGAACTCCAAATCAAAAAGAGTTACTGCCTCTGCAGGGCAGGACAGGCCTCCTAATGTCTCTAAAAGAGAATGGACACAGTGATTTAAGTTAATATTTCAGTTTCTTAGTGACGTCACAGCCATTATTGCGTTTGGCATTTAAGGAATAGTAAATCCTCATGGATTGGTTATGGCTTATCACACTGCAGTCTTACATACTAAGTAGTAGGCATCTTTACAATAGAGACAAAACAATAGGATTCAAACCTTCAAGCGGTCTCACAATGAAATGCTAATTAGGTCCATTTTGACACAGTGCCAGAAGTGATGAAACGCTTGCAAAAGTGCTCTACACTTAGAGAAAAAGCTGACTGCAGAACAGAATGTTGCTTTTACAAAAAAATTTGGGAAGTGTGAAAAATGGATAAAGATACTAGGACAGCACTCCAGTTGATTTTTTATTGCCACACGAATGACAGACTCACCGGAGTAAAACTTAAATGGCAATAAAGGAAAACATTACTAGCAGAGACTTTCTCTGATGTTGAAAGGTGAGCGTGCTAATTGACCGTTCACTGAACCCCTCCCATTTAACAGCATTTGTCCAATCACATCTTAGCAGCCGTTTCTTTCCAAAAACCAAAATCCACAGGCAATAACGCAAGGAATGGATTAAACTGTGTGTTCATCTGCTCAAAGGAAAGCAGCTAACGTTAGCATGTCTGGCTAACTAGCTTACTGCATAAGCTTGTGTTATTTCCAGTTATAAGGAGCATTTTGTCTGTGGGGTTGCTAGTTATGTGTATAAAAATTAATAAAAACAACGTTCATATATGTCCTTTTTGGAGTTATTGGCCTATCAGTTGTTTAGGTATGAGAATGTGTTGCAATGAAAAGTTCCTTTCTACTTAAAGATCCACTCTTTAAAAAATGTTTAAAAAAAAGAAGAAAAAAGTAAAACTGTCACCATTATTGTTGTAAACAGGTAGGAACAGAAAGAGGGCGGGGCTTAGTAAATGGTCAATTAACTACTTAAACGCTGTGTTCACACTATGAGCAACAACACAACAGCTACGTCTCAGTCACTTTCAGTTGAAGCCGCTAAAGCTACAAACTGACGCCCAACACTCGTGTGACTACCTACAAATCAAAGTTGAAATGTCAATGTCAATGTTTCACTCGCTCTAATGATGCGGTGAAGCGTCAACCAATCATTTATTTTGATAAATGCACACAGCTAGCTGTAGTACCGTGTTACTTAGCTTAGTTAGCTGACGCTATGCTAGCTGACGCTATGCTAGCTATTCTAGTGAAACAAAATAAAAACGATGACTCAGCGACGATGGAGCTGGCCACGCCTGGCAGTTTTGTAGCTTTTGATGCTTGATAGTGTGAACATAGCATACACAACTGTGGTTCCTCCCACTGATAAAAAATGCACCCAATCTGATTATTTTCCCTCCAGAGCAACTGTTTGTAGCCGGAAAACTACTCTCGCCATCATTGCTTTGTACGAGCACTGTGGAGTGTCTTTTATTGATCAAACACATTTTAAGAATTTTCAGCTCAATGAAAAAACAATGTTAGTTTCTCATGTTTCTGCCAGTCAGAGCGGCAAAGCACCGAATAAAGCTTGGGCAAAAATTGCAGCTTTTCTTAAAGTGTCAAGCTTCATAATTTAAAATCAACAGAATTATTGCAAATTATTTTTGTGGTAGTATTATTACTAATCATAATGGCAAATTTACAACTTGAATTACTCACACATACACACGCACGCACACCACTATACATTTTATTCAGCTTCATGCATTTAAATAGTTAAATCTTAAAATTGATCTTAAAATGGGGTTTATTATTATGAATATTATTATTAATTATTATTATTTTCATTATTATGTAAAGAACAATAAAAACTCTGGAATCACAGATCCATTTAAATGAATGCACACAGCTCAAAGGTATTCAAATATCCTATTTGTGTTTTTGTTTGTGGTATTTAGACAAAAGAATAAGAGCTAATATAGATTATAATTTTCTTTTTTGGCCAGGTCCTTCTAAATGATAAACAAATCAAGGCTTATTTAGTTTTGCACAGATAAATCCAGAGCAAACTACAAGACAGCTTTTCCTTTCCTGCAAAAAGAACACAGAGTGTGATTGTGCTGCATGGAAAGCCAAATGTACTTCTGTAGCCTGTTGCAACAAACAGATACCTTTTATGTTCCTAATTATTTCCTTGGAATAGAAGAACTAACATTCACATTTCCTGAAAAGACGTAATTTAGTGCTAATTATATAGGAACACAGAGACAGTATTCAGTTGATATTAAATTACATTTCACTGGAATTGTACCTCGCAAAATTTCATGTGACAAATAAATCTGATTGATTGATTGATTCCAAATAAAACTGGTAGCTTGAACTTCTTTTACCAAAATAGTTGCATACAATTAGGTTTCCATCAAATAATTAAATATTTTACATAGATTAAATTGGATCATCGTCAATTTATTAGTCATTAAATCTAAATCACAATAGCAAAACATCTCATTTTCTTTCGAAGCTCCAATATAATGTAGGCACATCCCATCTTTAGAGCAGTTAGACTGTAAATGGTAACGTTCCTGGTTCTCGATACCTATGCATAAGGAAACATATTATTATATATGTATATACTGTATAAATAATGTTATTATTAATATATTTTCCTATAATTTGCCCCAAATTACATTGTCCTTTCTAGGAAATCCTTACTGAATTGCAGCACCCATAAAATAAAGCCTTACCATGGTTTTTGCTGTCTTTATGGAATAGTTAAAATCATGAGCTTGTGCTGGCTTTCTGTTAGAAAATACCAATTGAACTCTACGTATGACATACACTTAACATTTACATGCAGTTCCAAAGCAGGATGGAAGAGTAAAAAAAAAGAAAAAGTGTCTGCTTTGGCTGCTACCACTGCAAATTGTTGTATACTCACTGTTTGACCAAACACTAAAAATATGACCATGATAAATGATAAAGGAGTATAAAGATATAAGATGTGATGTTACACAACTAAATCTTTTTTCGGTCTCAGTGGAAATTTAAGTCTCAAATACACCTCACTGTTCGCCTTTAAACACTCACACACACACACAGCAGTAGTACTGTAGTCATGGTACAAATCCCCCACAGAAAATACACTGTAGTGCCATTTTTCAAAGCACATAACATTAGGAAAAAGAAGAACTGCAGGGGAAGATCTGGGCTATGATGGAAGACAATGGCTGTAGGCCAGTAGAGCATTTGCACCTTGTGAAATCACACGCTCAAAGGTTGGTTAGCTGTGCGATTGTTTTCTTCTCCCAGTGCAGGGGGAGGGGGGTTGTTTTTATGATATTATTAAAAGCACTTTGGTAATGTTAGGTAGAGGAGTCACTACTAAGCCAATATGTGTCTACAGCACATGGATGTCTGAGAAATGTGGCTGCTGGCAAGATGCTTAAAATCGCTGGTGAACCGTGAGGACTTAGTATATTTCTCAGGAGATAACCGGAACAGTTTCAGATAAGAGTATTGGGATAGACATCTGCAAACGGTTTGGAAGCTGCAATCAATGTTATAATTATGTGTATATGTGTATATATGTATAAGACACGACCGAATAATGACAAGTTTCACTGGTTGGACAAACAGAACGCAGAATTACAACTATATACCAAGCATTATGAGCAATGATTATGATTATTTACTGTTATTACTTACCACTAGAAAGGCCATCAGGGGACTGCAGTGCACTGACATCCTACATCTAGTGATGGCCAAATGAAGCTTTGTGAACCAGTATCTTTATTTTCTGACCCCACTAGATGGTGCTCTTAGTTTTAAGAGAAAGGCCTGAGGCATAGCATTTCAGTATATTCTCAACCAATTGTTGAGCAGAGAGCGCCATCTAGTGGGCTCGGAAAATAAAGACACTGGTTCACCAAGCTTCATTTGGCCATCACTACCTACATCTCTTTAATATCTCCTGTAAGGAAGACCAATGCAAATAAGTCCGCTTTTAAAGTTTGACATCTTCAGTCAACACACTGGCCTTTATGTTAGAACCCCAATATCTATTGGCCTTTCTAGTGATAGATGTAACACTGATCTGAGGACAGCGGGTTGCACCGTGTGTCAAACTTCACAAACAGTGAGAAGGAAAGAGAAGGAACAGGAAGCTGAGGCTCGGATGTGGAGGGAGATTCCACAACAGATGAACCAGTCAGGGTTGGTTTTCTTTTTCTTTTTCAAACCTGACAACTAACAGAACGAGGAAGCTTCTGGAGAGGCTTTTAGTCGGAGAAGAGGCTGGCGAAGGACTGTCGGAGGCTGCGGATGGTCTCAGCCTTGGCCTCGTCGTCGGTCAGGCTTCCTCGTAACGTCTCCGTGAAGGTGTTGGTCAGAGACTGGGATTTGCTGAGCAATAAAGAGAACAGTCGTGGACAAAAGTAAACACTTAATACTCAAATAGGCTCATTAAACTTATACTGATGGTGTCATGGATGATACAAAGTCCCTCACTTTCAGGTGGGCCATCATGGGACATTTAATTGGAAAAAAAGTATTAACGGCACTAAATGGGGAGATACTTATTCTTTCTTGAACCCTTTAGAATTGAGCCATGGATTACACATATGATGTTCATCAGTTTAAAAGATAACTTTCCAAGTGAAGAAAGTCTCAATTTGTCGTAAAACTGTTAAAGTATTAGACTTTGAAAATACATAATTAGAAAGACTACACACTTCAAAGATGCATGGGTGACGTCTCGCTGAAGCTATGGTGTCTGTTTTGTACTGGGATGTAACGTTACCCACACGAGCTGCGAACCCTTGCTCGTTCTGTCGCTTCTCGGCTGATAAAAACTTTGCTGGATAAATAACGTAAGATGACATCACATGTTGTGGAACCTAGCTTGGCTAGCTAGCTAGCGGTTGTAGTTCACCTAGCGGTTTCACACAAAACTAAGTGGTTCTCGTACAAACTGTGACTTTCTTCACTTGCATAATTATCGTTTTAATCTACAAACATCATATGTGTAATTCATGGCTCAATTCCAATGGGATCAACAAATTATTAGTCTCTCCCATTCACTACATATTCTTTTTTAAATTAAGATCCCATGAGGTCCATTGGAAGGGCACGGACTTCGCCTCTATAATGGTGTGCTGTTAGTAGGACCCCAGTGTGGACGTACTTCAGCTGTGGGGACTGTTTCTGAGCTCCAGGCCCAGAGGTGGCAGGGATGGGCCCGGGCTGGAAGGCCTGGCTGGGTGAGGTGCTGGCTGATCGGGCTCGCTGAGGTGAACCCTGGGCCGACTGAGATGGAGAGGCGGAGGCAGAGCGGTGTCCCCCTGCAGTAGATACACACGTACATTGCATGAAGAGGAGTTGTTTTACTTTAGCGCAACACTGCTGCAGCCAGTGCTCTGTTGCAGTAATAAACAAACGCAACAAAAGGGTCTCCTACCTCGTCTGGGCTGTGTGGTCTGTGGATGAAGAATGATACAGGGATATCAGCACAGTGGATGAGAGTTTAAATGTTTATGCATGTACTTGGTAATGTACCAGAACGGAGCTGTGCACTCAGACATCTTTGGGGGCTTTAAATTCTGCTTTAAGATAAGGCACTACACTAGTAGTATTTTTAAAAGTTGTATATTATTGAATAGAATCTGTGAGATAGTAGTGTGAGTATTCAATTTGAGCCTTACAAGTAATAGTCAAGGTAAAGTAATTTCAGCAGGAACGTTAGTAGAAGTAGTTGTGATATCAGTTACTGTATACTATTTCACATTCCATTTAATTGGTTTAGCTGTTCCGATGATATTGAAAAAAATTATAATTTCTATTTTATTTCATAACATAAATAAATGCTAGTTCAAAGTCCATTCACATATAAAATATTATGTTGGTCTAAAACTAGTTACTTTGAAATATACACATATCACTTATGTACTGTATTACAGTATGTACTTTTTAAATACTAAACTAACCCCAGGTTGCTAAAACAATACTGAACATACAAAAAAACAATACTGAGGACGTCCTCGCAGTAGACATATTTCCAATGTCAATACAGGTGGAAGTTAAACTGGAATTAGGAATGGTACAAAAACTATTAGTGGGCAGAGGGAGTTGGAAAAGGGGGGTCTTATCTAAAGGTAGGCTAGTCTGACTTACCTTTGTACATAAAGGTGATGTGTCAGATATAACGTACTGATGTACCTTGACAGATGAAGTCTGAGGTGTGGAAACTCCCAGCAGCACCTGGGCCATCTTGTTGATAACCAGCTCTGTGATCAGCTGTCTATCTTCCTCCACATGCTCACCAATCAGAGGCATGGAGCTGTCCATCACCTGCAGAGACAGAAAAATGGCCAATCAGGGTCCTGGATGGTTTCAGCAGAAACACCAAAGAACTGGAATGTTATAACTTCTCCACTAGATGGCAGGATTAGATCTCTAGTCATGAGGATGAGCCGTGTTCAGGTTCCAAATGGTGTCAGTGGTAATGGACTCTGTGGTTCTTTGCCAGCAATGATGAGTCATTTTACAGAGATCACATATACAACAATGTTCCCCACAGTAGTTTGCCACTGTTCAGACAATATAAGCTAGAAAACACTCTTCTGACCTTTAATTTAGTTTATTGCCGGATGCACTGAGCATGACACTGACTTTTCTGGTTGTTCCCATGCACTCACACTCATCAGAAAGCCCCCTGTCTTGGGATTGTCCTGCTACATCCTCCTACCACTACAAGGTAATTAAGGAGGTATTAAATCCTTGTGTTGAAACCTTTAAGATGCATGCTAAATTGACAAGAAAGAGAGAAAAACTTCTCTATTTTTTTTTCTTTTAAAAAGGCCATTAGCAGCCCAGCTCTCTGATAATAAATCACATAAACCAAAGTAAAAAGAGAAACTACGGTAATAGTTTTCTGTGCGCATGCAGCTTGAGACAATTGTATAGCATCTTTTTCAAGGTCTCGGGGGACAAACATGTTGAGAGTTCCATTTAGGCAGTAGATTTACTGAATACGTATTTATTTGAACGCACCAATCTCATCTTTCCAACTAACTGGGATTTTTCTGTGCCACACTGTGCTATGCAAAAGGGACCCAAAATTAGAATCATCAGCGAGCAGCATATAAAAAGTGACTCCATCTATAAATATTATGTTGCTCTGGGTATGACTTGGCACATACACTACCACATCAACTGCCATACACAAATAATTAACCAAAGATTTTTTTTTTTTTTTTAATTTCCCACCACTTGAGCTCACATGCACATACACGTGTACAGCAGAACCACAGAGCACATGGGGCTTAGAGACCCACAGTCTTCCTCCCTGAAGACCAAAACAAACAGGAGCTGAGAAGTGTCTGCTGGCTTGGATGCAGATGCCCGCTGTGGTAGATGAGGCTGCTGCACCGCGCCCCGGCCACAGGCTGTAAACACAGCGACGGGCACGCATTCATGTACACAGTCTGCGCCAAGCACAGTCCAACCATGTGCTGGACGTGCAGGGATCCAATTCCAAACAAACACTGCACCAGCTCATTTCACTAGAGTAGGCTTCCCCTTTTCTCAGGTGAGGTTGTTTTTATGTGTAACATCAACATTCAATTAAAAATACTCACTTAATGCTTCAAGAGCAATTTCAGGAAAGCTAGGTTTGGCGTTTCATTAGATTGAAATTGTGTGAGATGCTAACATTACATCCCTCTTTCCTAACTTAATAATGAAATGATTTATTCAAGTTTAAAAAAAATAAAATGTACAAGGTAACCATAGCTAATTTATCGGAGTTTATCTTATTGATATTACACGTGCTGTGTATCCTTGTCCAATGCATACGTACTATGTGAGAATGAAAAGCTTAAAAAGCATAGCAACAGTGACTAAGGGGATGTTGCCGAGCAAATATTTAATTATACAACCCCTAGTTCCAATAGTATGCTCATATTCAGGTTAATACTTGTATTTTGGGTTTCTACTAGGACGTTTATATGCTTTGTTGTGCAAAAAACACTATATAACACATTATTTTTCACATACTGTCTCTTGCGGTGGCTAGAACGCTCCAGTTTAGCGCCTCTCTCTTTAAGCCACCCTCTCAAAAACGCTCAGTCTGTTGTCATTGGTCAGCTTTTCCTGGTCTTCTACATCTGCGCTCAGAGTCTCTGCAGTGCCATTGCAGCCGGGGAATGACTGTTCATTCACTGTAGCGTCAATTTCTACCTAAATTTAGTATAGTTGTGACATCACAACCATACAGAAGTCCTGACTCATTTAAAGGCACAGTTTCCAAATACAGATTGTGTGCATTTATCTGCAGATTGAGCGTTTTGATACTTTTACAACATTTATTTGGCACTTTGATCTGCTTTATAAAGAAAAAGACATGGAAATCTCACTTTTATCAATATGTGACCATTAAAGGTGAGATTAAAATATATTCTTCAACCAGCTGCTGATACATTCACTGTATGAAAACCCAACTCTTTTTGCTACAAGCTTTTTTATATACTCTGCAGAGTATATTAAATTTCCATCCAATAAAACACGACAGATATTGGTAAGACCCAGCCAAACCATCCTGGACCATGTCTCATTCAGGTCCCTTTAGTTAAAAGCCCTTCCTGATGTTGGATTCTCTTCCAACATCATGTTTCATGGGGAAACACCACAAAGTAAAATAAAAATCTTTAATGGGACCGGGTTGTTTTATGCACGCTTGAATGTAATGAATCTGGGGAATCCAGAGTATTGAAATAACATTTCAAATCTAAACAGTTTTTATGTGCCAGGGTTTCTTACTTTTACCATTTGTTTTTCAGAGTAGTTTGAGATGTGTTCATTTACTACCCGTACCAAAGAAGTCTTTAAAGCTTTTCTGTGTGTACCCAGCTATTTGGCTAGGATTTGGCTGTGAGGTGGGGTGTGGCATGCTGTTTTAGCCAGTTGAGTCATTACCACATGGGACTGAGCAGAGGCCTGGCAAGCGACCGCCAGGCCCCACTTCAAACGGTGTGTGGTGGCAAGCAGCGCCGGGATCCACCCTGCTGATTTATTAGGATACAGAGTCATCTAGCAGAAGACTGGAGCTGCCACTGGCCTTTTCAGCACTGGAACATAGAGGTGTTACTCTGCACTTTTATTGAGCTGCACAGTGTTCTGTCTGGACAATGTACCCTGCTGCATGGGAAAGTTCACAACATGTGAAATGTGCTCATTCAAAATTATAGTGCAGTTGCGCTACAGAAATGGGCACAGGGTGATGTTTTCCTGTGAAAACAATTTTAGCTTTAAGATAGCAATGTTTGTATTCCTCCCTTTTGCTATCTTAATCGTTTTTATGATCCATTCAAGTTTAACAAAAGAAATGTTTAAGATAAAAAAACAGTTAAATAGGTTATCTAATTGTATCCTATTGAGTATGCTGTGTATCCTTAAACTGTATTTACTGTATCTCTTCTCCATCTCTGTCTGTATCATTCAAATACAGCAGCTCGGGTATGTCATGATTTTCATGTTGTGCTGTGAATGTCATTTTGTCAAGTAAAATCATGTCATGGGTTTGAGTCAAATCATGTCATGTCACGACATAATGTGACAATATGCTAGGCTGTGCTGTAATATAACGTAACATCCTGCCGTGACAGAATGGCCCCTATCAGAAAGTTATCTTATCTTGTGCCATTGCATTATTAGTAGTAATAAGTAAGTAAGTAGTATTCTAAAATTTTCTTTGGGACGAAAGTATCTATCTATCTATCTATCTATCTATCTATCTATCTATCTATCTATCTATCTATCTATCTATCTATCTATCTATCTGATGAATTAAGTTGTAGTTTAACTGATAAGAATGCATAAGAACTTATAAGCTGGTCTTATGTTTTGCATGTTAAATCCTGAATCTTCTTCAAAGTAACTAATGCATTTATCTGTCAAATAAATGTAATGGAGTAGTATACAGTAGCGTAAAGTAGAAATACATAAGTAGAGTACAAGTACCAAAAATTGTACTTAAGCAAATGTACTGTTGTGACATGACACTGCAATTTTGTGAGGTCCTTATTGCCATGTAATGTGGCATCATACTCTGCTATTTAGTCTTGTACTGCCTTGTCACGTTACTGCTCTGTAATGCTCGCCCTGAGAATGCTAACTTCTTGATGTCCACAGTAGCAGATAGAATGAGGACTTTAAGTTAACTTCTTTAAATTAACGTACACACAAACACACACAAACACGCACGCACACACGCACACACACACACACACACGTCACAACATAAGCGTTCATGGGAAACGTTGGATTAGTAATACAAGCCGTGTTGCCAGATAAAGATTACATTTCCAAGCCAAAGACACAAAACCACCCAAATTTCTTGGCGGAAAACAAACCAATCTGGAATCATTTATCACCAGCCAAATTGGCTATTAGCTTTACAATGCTACCAAAGTTAATTTTTACCTGCATTTGGTGGGTGTAAATTTAAAGCCCTGGATATATACGTTGACCATGTTCACTGTATTTTAGTTTTTTGTATATTTTAGTTAAGTGTGTTAGCAGCTAACATTCTCACACTCTCTCGCATTGCCAGACCTATCTCCACAGCGTTCTGGAGTAAGGTCTGGCTGCACCACAGGAGAAAAATAAACGGCCTTGGATGTTTGCATTTCTTTAAACCAAACACAATCGTCTTGGGTGGCACTAAGCTCTGGACGCAGACACACTGCCTCTGCTAAATAGACTCGGGAAGGAACTTATTTAGGTGGAACATTTGCACCCTGCAAACGAAAACGTCACATACAATATTAAATGAAGTTAACTGTTCACACAATACAGTAAAGTTAGCTATTTAAATTAGCCGGGTACATGGTTACACGTAATTTTCTCTTACTAGTGTATTGCCGTGAGTACTTCTTCCACAGCAATCCCCGCCAATCGTTCCCACAATGTCCCAGTTAGATAGTAAATGCCGTAAACTTATTCTTTGTAAATCTTTACAATCATTCCCTAAAAGAACCAAGCAGGCCTGCCTTATTGTGCGACCCAAATTTCCTTGAAACCAGCCATTTTCAATGTGTGGCTTGCTAGGTCGAAGTTATTTCCCGAAGCGAAGGAATTTTGAGAACGGCAACACACACAGAGTGCGGAAGTACATTTTCCAGGATAAAGCATGACATCCGGCGTGTTGCTCAAGCACCGGATGTCATGCTTTATCCTGGAAAATTTACTTCTGTTGATCCAGACTAATGTTTAGTAGACATAATATTTACCATGTTCACTGTCTTAGTTTAGTGTTAGCATGCTAACATGATCACATAGCCAACGTGTTGATGTTTAGCAGACATCCTGTTCACTGTCCTAATTTAGTGTGTTAGCATGCTAACTTTTGCTAATCAGCACTAAACACAAAGAACAGCTGAGGCTGATGGGAATGACTTGCAGTTAGGCTAATACAAGTGTTGGAAGCATTGGACAAATTGAAATCTTGACCTGATTAAAGCTCTAAATGGAAAGTGAAGGAATCCCCAAAGTGATTACCAATCACCTGAGTTCCATTATTATGTTGCATCATGTCATGTCACTTTTATCTGATATAAAATATCACCAAGTTGTGTTGCATCTGCCATGTTGATTTTCTATTGTCATGTTGCATGTCATATTGTCGTGTTGTATAGTGTCATGTCATTTGACATGAAGTACTTTGCCATGTCATGATGTTGTGGGATATCATGTCTTGTCGCAGCCTGCTCTATTGTCTGAAATCATTTTCAGCAAATCAACACAAAGCTGGAGTTTGCTTCATGCTAATACCAGCCGCAGTAGACTGTTAATGAAGTGCCTCGGAGCAGCTCGTTACTTTTCATTAGAGAGAAGTGTCATGGCTGATGTCTTTGTCTGGAACAAAAAACAGATTCCCACTGTGATGGACCGGCAGCACCTCCCTGTCGTGGTTAATTAAATTCCATCATGCTGAAGGGTTAGAGAGAAAGAGACAGCTAGATAGAGCAGACGAGGAAGCATTTCTTGTCACAGAACATTGTTACTCAACTATGTCACCAGTTTCTCTGTCCAAACAGTCCGGCTCTAAGAAACACATCTCTAGGGAGCTGGTAGATATTTCCTGAGATTGAGTTTAAAAAAAAAAAGAGGCTTATTTTCTTACTGCTGACCTCACCCAGTGTATAGATAGAGAGAAGTGTGATGTAACGGTCTCAAGCTAAATATGGGCACATCAGACGTCCCAAACCAGCCTGTTTCCTTAGATTTGAAGACATAGAAGACCGCTCTAAAAACAAAACTGATTACAGATTATATAACTATTTCTCTTTTTTCCTGGGTATAATAATCAAAGGAAAATTCCCCCAGCATATCGACTTCTTACATAGTATATCATCGGTCACTGCTGTACAAGAACATTGAATAGCAATGTTATGATTACCCTTTCTACTGTTCTCCTAACCGGTACTGTCTGCCTCCACTTCAGCAACGGATTTTCTGTTTTGCAATGACCCTCATACAACAGGATTAATGATTTTTAATGTGCCAGTAGATAAAGTGACAACTGATAGCAGACTGAAATGTAATTAATAGAAAGCAAGATATGACCCTTACTAACTCAACCTTGTTGTTGATGAATTGCATTATAGTCTACTTTCAGTTCCAGTGTTGTGTCAAAGAATTTCCCCTTGAGGACACTAAAGTCTAACGTCTAGAGCAGTAGTTCCCAACCTTTTGGGTCTGAAGTAACCCCACGGTCCTGTAGGAGTGGATGCTGTTATTTTTTTAAGGTTGGTTTGGTCAGCAGTCACACTACTACAGAATTAGCCTACTAGACTACTACTATTTGCAGTAAAGCTGAAGGTTTCGACCATCCATTAACATTACTTTCAGCTAATCATTATAAAACTGTTTATTCATTACTTTTAGCTACCTGTTTAAACTTCTGTGCTTGCTGACACACACTCTTACATAACTGCAACATGTACCCACTGGGTTACATGTACCCTGGTTGTCACTGCTGTAGAGGTAGAAATTGGTGTCTGTGCTTCTGATGTTTTTCTTCCTGTTGAATGCCCATCTTCTAGATTAGCTAGAAGACGCTAAGACGGGGCGCCTAGGCAGCCTCACCTGATAGAGTGTGTGCCCCATGTACAGAGGCTCAGTCCTCACCGCAGTGGTCGCAGGTTCAATTCCGACCTGCGGCCCTTTGCTGCATGTCACTCCCCTCTCTCTTTTCTTTCATGCCTTAACTGTCCTATCCAATGAAGGCCTAAAATGCCCCCAAAAAAGAAGACGCTAAAACGTAGACCTGAAGTGAACTGCAGAGCGATAATTCTCAGCCAAGAAGCTTGTTTGTCTATTTGTTTGTTATTCAGTAAGATTATGGAAAAACTACTGGTCTAATTTAATGCCTTGGTGGAGGTCTGCCCTTCTAGTTACTGTGACTCTTTTGATATTACACACAGTAAGTTGATCAGTGGTTAATATAAAAATATTGATAAGACCAGCTTTAACATGTTACATGATGTGATATTACTGACCCTTGAATGCATTTCCAGCATAGTGTAACCTCAGTGGGATATGAATCCTAACCCAGGCAGTGTTACGGCCATGTTCATCCCTTTGGGGAATGAAACCCCAAACTTGAAGTTACTACTCACCAAATGGGCTGTGTCAGGTCATGCAACAGTCATTTTATTTGTCCACAAACTGGAAACTGCACGGAGAATGCAAGAATTTACCAGTGAGCTCAAAATAAACAGGCTGTGTTGGTAGTGAGTCAACCACCGTGACATGTGATGTTTTCATTCTACTGCCTGTGTTTGGTCTACAGACTAATCATTCTTTCAAGGCTTTGGTGATCATGTGCCATCCAGTCTGGCTACACCCTTTCCCTCTGGACTTTTACCATGATATGAGAATAGTATCAGAAGGAAAGGAGATTTAATCCAAGCTAACATTTACATTGGATTGGCGTTTTACCATGCTATTTTACTACAGAGATGACTGGTGTAGGCCGAGCGCTGGTAACTTGCCAAGAATGTTGGGAATGTTTGGAATGGGACATGTTGTCCGTTTCCTGTATAAATCTTAAAATTTGATGAATATCAAATGAATCTACAAAATATTCAAAATATACTTTAGTGTTTGCTTCAAAATAAACTGAAAGTAAAATATAAGGTGTATTTTCATGATAGCAAGATTGAGCCTTTTTTTCTTGAAACTCCATCTTTAATTTTCCAATCTCAGACTGAACTTGGGGGGTTATTCTGAAAACAAACTGACCTCGATGATATAGTCGTTCCCGTCTTTTCCATGGACGGCCTTCACTGCACAGATGTCTAGGCCACCAAACATCTCAGCGCAGGAGTCCACCCACAGCTGATATCTGGAACACAGTAACCCCAATAGCTGATAAACCAATAATTAAAGAGCCCATAATCACTGGAGATTTCATGAAGGGCAGGTAGGACTTTACAGGGCTCACAGTAAACAAATAAGCCTGAACTATAATATTTCAAAAAACTGCATCAGTATGTGGAATGTATGTGGAACACAGACGTCTTTGAAGGTATAAAATATACAAAAAGTAGTAAATTGCCCAAACAGGTCATAATTTTCCCACTGTTTCTCTGACTCAGCTCACCTGTCAGTCATTGCGATCTGTTCCAACATAGCAGAGCCCGTGTTAGCCTTCCAGTTTCCAGAGATGGACGTTCTCCTGCAAATCACAGAAAAACATGGAGAAATGAATCCACCCACCTCCGGTTAGAAAGCTCCACCCCTCTACCAAGACTTAGTCACTCACAACTCTTGCTTGTGTAGCTGAACAGAAGACCTCATGGGAGAAGCTATCGTCAGTTCATCAGTGATGATGATTGCCATCCACACCTACATTATGTTTGTGTCAGAGCCATTTAAAGACATGCTTTTATGGTGAGGCCAGGGGAAAACGAGATGAGATAAGGCTTGGCTACTCTTTTCCTCTGCTTTTTGGTCAAGTAATTGTTTAGATACAGAGTCATGCCAGTTAAGTGGGTGTTGACTCATTCTCTTTGTTGCTAAAGAACAAGAACTCTTGCTTTCGAATGGTTGTGTGGGTTTGAAGGAGGCATGGGACCATGACTTCTCAGAATCCAGGAAAAAAGCAATTGCTGATTGATTTTTTTATTTATTAAACCCATTCATCATAAGAGCTAAACATTGTGCATGAATCAATTGATTACTGCGACAATATTGCATCGTGGCAGCTAATATGTTTTCCTAGCAGATGAGGCCTTCTGCCACATTCACCAGGGCTTTTTTGGGGGGGCTTTTCGCCTTTAATTTTTGACAGGACAGCTAGGTGAGAAAGGGGGGAAGACATGCAGGAAATTGTCAAAAGTCGGACTTGAACCCTGGACCTCTGCATTGAGGCATAAACCTCTTGGTACATGTGCACCCACTCTACCACTGAGAAAACCCGGGCACACATTCACACATTGTTCTTCAGTTTTTGACACACTTACAAAAAGGATACATCAAAATGTAGTTGATGTCATTTTTCAATGTGGTAAAACATTCCTTAAAAAATACAAATTAACAAAAATAATGGCAGTGTTAGCCCCACCCAGGGTGCCATGGGATCCAAATAGGGCTGCACGATTATGGCCAAAATGATAATCACGATTATTTTGATCAAAATTTTGATTGCGATTATTCTCATGATTATTTGTTGATTTTAACCAAAACAAATTTTGTCGTCACATAGGCTATTTATAACAGCGAGAGGGAGTGTGATGGACGCTACTCACAGAGAGATGGCTGATCAATATGAACGGGTCCAGCACGGGTCGAACGGCGGATACACACGTCGTGTGTATGAAACGT
>NC_045755.1:4007855-4007996 GCF_008692095.1 Etheostoma spectabile
TGCATTTTTATGAACTATGATATTCTTGCAATGGGTCACATCTCTGGCCCAGGTCCAGCAGCTCCGTCTCACACGATATTACTCTACCAACTGAAGTTAGATGCATTCAATAACTTCTTCTGTGTTCTTCGCCGTGGCGGC
>NC_045755.1:4008006-4009314 GCF_008692095.1 Etheostoma spectabile
GAGTTACCATGGAAACACTGGTACAAATACAGGTTTGCCTTAACAATATCCAGCTGTGTTAATAAAAAAATTAAAACTGTGGACAAATGTCAGAAGTGTGGACCGGCGGCCGCTGTGCGGCCAGGCGGCGTGGAGAGTAGAGGAGAGAGAGGAGAGGAGAGATCCCACACAAGCACGACTTTACAGACGAAATGGGTCATGTAACGCAAAATTAAACCATATCGATATAAACAGCATTGCAGCGGATGCGAGGACATTAGCACCGGTGCGTCCTAGAGGGGCTAACAGCTAACAGATGCTACTAGCACCGACTAGCACTGGTCACCGCTGTTGTCTGAAAAACAACAGATGGGACAAAGTGTTGCGTTTACTGGTAAACTGGTAAACCTTGAGACCGACGTATTACCGACTGCTATCTGTTGAGTTTTCCTCACGCTACTCTGTACTCTGGGGCTGTCTACATCTAGAAACTTAGCTGCACGGGGTGCAGGGAACTACTCTGACTGGCTCATGAGCAGACGGCTTTACAGAGCGGGAGATTGGCTTTGCAAAAAACCCGGAGCGTTCTATGAAATGACGCTTTAAAAAAAAAAAAACGCTCGATCCCGCAAATTTGATCGTGGGAAGTCTAAATCGTGATCGCGATTAAAATTCGATTAATTGTGCAGCCCTAGATCCAAATGTCTGAAGTAAACGTTTCAGAGAAGAATTTAAGAACACAAAATACATAATAGCCATATCTTATGTCTCACTTTCTTTCAGTATATAAATATAGGCCATGGCTACATATTACATCTTATTACTGTTTTAAGAAAGGCCTGATTTTCCTGCAGTTATAAAAAAAACTACCTCATTGCTGTTAAATACACCTGCACAAA
Source organism: Etheostoma spectabile (assembly GCF_008692095.1). Taxonomy (NCBI): domain Eukaryota; kingdom Metazoa; phylum Chordata; class Actinopteri; order Perciformes; family Percidae; genus Etheostoma; species Etheostoma spectabile. The sequence continues at coordinate 4,008,885 of NC_045755.1, forward strand.
GTGAATGAGTCAGGTCAATGTCACTTTGCCCATCATTTTCTATACTATGTCATTTTCACTCACTCACATGCAAAGTAGGTTAACGTGATCAAATGCCAAGATCAGAATTTGTAATGACTTTCTGAAAAAAGTTGTCCGTAGAAAGTTCATGACTCAGATGTATTAAAATTGCACTAAATCAGTGCACTGCAATTTTACTGAAAATTTGAAATAGAAACTGAATGTTTTCAAGCTGAACACTCAACAGATATCTGCTAAAGAACACAACAATATTTACATATTTGTAAATAAACCAAAACATGCATTCAAACAAGGGAGATATCTGTAATGGTAACAGACCATTGATTGAGGGAATTACTAGAATTGTTGGGTCCTTGTAAATTATAGAGTGTGTTCTAGATGTACTCTATCTGTAAAGTGTCTTGAGATA
>NC_045755.1:4009324-4012395 GCF_008692095.1 Etheostoma spectabile
AGAATTGATACTATAAATAAAATTGAATTGAAATCTACGTAAAGTTACATTCTTTGACCTTGTTGGCCCCAACTGTCAAATGTACGATTTTGGAGGTGTGATCCTCTTACATGTAAGCCTTGTAGTTGTTGCCGATCTTCTGGATGCGGATATCATACTTGGACTGGACGTAGGGCTCAGTGGTGGCGTAGGTCCCGGCCAGAGCCACCACGCTGGTGATGTCCTGGAAGTCCTGTTGGTTTTCCACTTTGATCTGTGGGAGAGACGCCACTCGTTAGAGAAGGGCTAATTAAAAAGCGTGTCGTCAAAGCTGGTGGTGGGCGCTTAGAATCCCACAGGAATTTCACACTTGTACACTGGCGGGATAATGAAAGGTCCCTGGATGGAAACATTGCCAGAGGCAGCCTTGAACTGCATAACCTCACTTCCAAGGGATTAGACTGTACACTATACACACAGACTGAGGGTAAATGACGCAATGGGAACCCATCAACACAAAACATGGCTCTTACATAAAACTCAAAGGTATTTTCCCTATAACTTTTAGATAATTAGGTAATGATGAGGTGTGACATTGAAACATGGAAAAGAAACTACTAGTTGCCCCTCAGTCCCTTGTGTATTTCTATCAACACACTATCTTAAATACAGAGGCTATCATTGGTCTTCTGATGTCTTCTTCTTTGGATTGTCTGTGGATGATGTTTCTGTAGGTGGTGCTCTTTTTCTGTGTCTTATCACTACGTTGGTACACAGATTTATGAGGTGTATTCCATCAGGTTATGGGAAATGGGGCATCTTAAATGTGGCTGTCACAACTCAGTGTCTAAGATGCAAAATGATTCAGTCCAGAGCGTCCACTCACTCATCACCATCCCTCTAACTGGTATCATCCCAGATCTACACGGTGGGAACCAGATAGTGAAACCAGAAAGCCCTGGTTTACTCCTCCGGGGTTTAAACTCTTCACTCTGTTTTGCTCTTCTAAAAAGGTGTGTTTAATGATACGGTAGGTAAGACTTACAAAACTAACTAACGTTCTGTCATGTTTTCTGAAACTGACCCCATATTCGAGTAGTACTACATGAAACAGGTCATTTAAAAAAAAAAAAATTTCGCTCCTCTGGCACCACCTCCAGCCTGTAATGCGATTTGCAAAAATCAACCACTCCCTGTTCAAATCCTCAAATCAGAGCCTGGCAAATTGCATGATTTAAGGACAGATTCTGTAGAACTCAACAATAAAAAGTTGCAGTTCTAAGGTTCAGAGTACTATCTCACTGCTAGATTGACATAAAAGAATATTGTGCCATAGATTATGCAAAAAAACGCTCAGTGACATACTAATGCTGTCATACTGATACTGACCAATATGGAGCATTGAATGGGAAGCACAAATGGACATTTGACACTTTTATCTACCAGTGACGATATGTGAGGTCTTAGTTAACAGTTTATTGTTGTGTTAATAAAGGTTTAAGTTAAGTGCAAAGACACAAACAAATCCTAGAAAACAATAAAAAAAGAAATTGAAGAAAACGAACAAGAGAACCCACAGTGGGAAAACAAATGAGTAAGAGCGTGAATGGTTCTGAAACAACAAAAGTAGGTTTATATGTTTAAAGGAAGGATGGGCAACTTTGATGGTTAATGTGGTCCAGTAAACAGTGTTGTCACTTTGATTGGTGATAAAAAGAAAACTCTTATTGGAACCCACATGAAAAGATGTTGTCAGATGAGCTCAGAGGGCAGACTAGCAATTTTTTTATTTATTTCTTAAGCTGATAAAGTACATGTCAGATAAACAGATTTTAAATGTAAGAACCATTTTTCCTAGAGTTGAAGGCCAAGGGTACAGCAGTAATACAGCACACACTGTGGCCTCCATGAAGCTCAGTTATTACAGAACAGCTGATGTTGTCTTTCAAACTTTATAACAGCTGGTCTCTGTTTTATTTATTATCTCATTAATTTTGAGTTTAGATAATGCTTGCTTTTTAGTTAGGTCCTGAATATATCTTATTTCAGTGGATGCACCCTAGCTAGCAGACAAGCAGATGGTACCACTTGCTTATAATAGCAAGTACTGTAGACGCCACAGTAAATGGTATTAGTGTTTGTCACACTGATCAAATTTATGCATTTCCTGTTGAAACAGCATGTTTGGGTCAGAGCTAGCTAGCTTTTTAGCATGCTAACCAAATTAGTATAACATAGCTCTTTCTCTTAGAAAGTTAAATTGCTAGGAAATATAACACACCCATGTTCACTTCAGTACACTCAGGTGTTTTGCTGCTACAGCTACTACTTGGTCTGGTATAGCCAATAGCTTATTTTTGCTAATTTTGGCTTATTGGCTACCAACGTAAATTAAATTCAGTTTTAATCTAGGTGTATAACTATCTTAACCTAAGTAAGGGATTTGTTGTGTAAGACATGTCTGCATATATGTATTGTCCACTTGCAATGGCATATATGGCATACTGTGTGGAAATATACAAAATGCATACAAAACAAATATGTATCCTATAATTTAACTTCAGAAGAGAACTATTAGAATAATACATAAATCTTGTTATTGTTAATCATCTAATCAACTTCCAGAATCCTAAAATTTCCAGATCTTGTAAGTATATTTAAAAACTTTGAAAATACTTTTTTGAGTTGTGAACAACGGCCCTACTGTCTGTATTTTCTTTTTTTGATTATGAAAAAGAATTTATAATTCAAGACAATGCTCTAGCTTTGAAATTGGTAAAGTGAGAACTAATGTAAAATATAGATGTGTTTCTGTTTTGGGGGTTCAATTATATAATTAACTCAGTGAGTTGAAAATGTGTACGTCTTTGAGTTTCAAAAATCTTTAAAATCTAAAAGAATTAAAGATTATGAAGTAATTTGATAACATATAACATATAAAATTAGTAGGATTGTGTTAAAGTCTTTAGTTTCATTTAGGTTTGTTGGATTTCTGGGTGATTCTATGGGGATTATAGCCTGGATATCCAGAAAGATTGAGGGCATTGAGTAATGAAAGTTGCCCATCTCGAGGGGCGGCACCAAGCGTGCAT
>NC_045755.1:4012405-4063562 GCF_008692095.1 Etheostoma spectabile
ATGTCACTGCACGCAATTGGATAACACTACGACCAATCACAACAACACAGGGAGAGTTTTTTTTTTGATGTATTGAGAGTTCCATACTCTTAGCTACCAGCGGAGCTAACTGGTAGATTAAACTGTTGTCATCTGTTTAGCTCGCCTCTGGCACGCCTATATCAGATACAGCGATGTGATTGGTGCAGCTCGGCTACAAGGGTATAGTTAATGAGCAGCATTACTCGATGCCAGAGTAACTCATTAAGCAAATTAAAATTGTGCTCTTGTGAGAACTCTGGATTTCCAGGATATGGGGTTCATAGGATAGGCAAAAATAAGCCTTGGCTTCAGCCTATTCCTTTTTTGGTTATCTATGGTGGCAAATTGAGGGAATTAATTGTTTCTTTCATGTATGTTAACCTTCATGAAAGTATTCATCATCATCATCATAATTGTTTATTGTCGATCATATTGTTGTATAAATGACATAAAGGTACTGTAGATGTATGTACTACAATGTTATTACAAATGCGTGCATTCAGCTAACTTCTTTCATACTGAGTGTGACTAAAGCATTATGGCTGAGCACTGGAGCTACCCCGTTTAGAGTAAGCTGGCAGAAGTTGAAACAACAAAGTCAACTGAGGCAAGGGAAGCGACTCAGTTTACATCATGGCTCCAGAGGTAGAACCAGAAAGCTAGTGGCAGGTCCAGCTCTGAGCTGTAAGCACGCACATTCATCCAGAGAAGTACGCAATTCCTCAGGGAAACTAAACAAATGCAAACAGAAAGCAAAAAGGTTAGCCAGAAAAGGTGAAACACTGGCATGGAGATGAAGAAGAACCCCTGGTGGAAAAAGACATGTCATACTGGTCAGTGCCCGGACTAAATGACATAGAGGCTGACTGGTCTAAAAACACGTAACTGGAAAATTGGGTACAAAGCTCCACTCTGCTACTGTTATGTCACTAATATTGGTCGAAAAAAAAAGCCAAAATGTGTGGTAATATTTATTTTGTATATCCTATTAAGATGTGAATATACAAACTTTACTTTAACTCCCTGACTAGCAAGTGAAATGAGACTACAAACAGGAAACAATATGTCTCCTGGTGAGATAGTGTTTCAATTAATTAATGAAAACATTTTAACGTTGATGTGTGACAGGATAAAATGTAATGTAACACAAGATGAGAAAAGTTGTTAAGTTACTGAACCGCTTCAGTAATGTCACTTATGTCTGTTTAAAGGTTGCTAGTCTATATCGACAACGGTTCATATACGGCAGGGTCCTAACCGTTTTTTAGGCCAAAGAACCCCTTATCTGAAAGACTGACAGATCACTACTACACATGTTGTATAAAATTAGGTTGCATGTTAAACTGGGCCAACAAATACGTGTAGTGTGGCCTAAACTAGGGAATCCTTAGACAACTGTATCTGTGGATGGCTACCTTAGTGACCTATGAGACAGTAAGCCTATCATCAATGTTTTTTTGTATTTCACAAATAGCTTTATATTAGCTAATTATATGTTGGATTTATGTTAGGAGATTTGATGACCCCCTGTTGAAGATCTCTGATTAACGGGATAGTTCCGGTGCGGTCGGAAGTTCCGCCAGATGTCCCTTACTTTCAGATTTCTTTGAGTTCATTTTAAACTGTGGTCGCATTGAGCAACATTAACTGAAACCTCTGAGCAACAATACAGGCCAAAAATGGCTAGTTATAAGAAAAATTTGGATCATGCAACAAGGCATGCCTGCTTGGTTCTTTCAGGGGATGATTGTAATTATTTAATGCATTTACTATCTAAACTGGGACATTTAGGACAGATTGTGGAGATTTGCTATCAACAAAATACATACGGCGATACACTGGTAAGAACAAATTACATGTAACCATGTATCAATCTAATTTAAATAGCTCACATTACTGTATGAGCTAACATCAGTCACCATAAACCACTGATCATACCAGACCATGTAAGGCTGTAGAAGCAAAACCCCTGTATCTAGCAAAATGAGGGAGAGTGCGTTTCATTGCTTCTGAGCTCAACTTGATGTAATATTGATGTAATATTATATAGGTGGGTATTTAGCTACAAATGCTAATTGTTTTTTGTTGATGCACTTAAAAAACCCTTTAAAGGTTTCTGTCAAAAGCAAACAAAATAGCAGTGACCTAAATCCCACATGTTCCTGTGCGTTCTCAGAGCTCTGTGAGGTCTGAGGGGTTAAACGAGGTCTACAAGGGCCTGCCAAGTTCCCCTCAAGCCTTATGGGAAATTCTATAGCATGTCTGGCTCCTGAACAGGAAACCAAGCCCCTCCAGACAGACGAGGGCAAGAGACATATAGGAAGTACCTAGCCTTGTGAATCCAAATAACTGGAAGGAGAGACAGAGAATCAGAGAGATTTGTGTTAGGGGAGAATAAGTGTGTGAACTCTCTTATTGCTTAACCCATTTTGGAAACAAATCCTGTGCGCTGTACGTTGTTAACAAAAGAGATGATAGACACCATTCCATGAAGCAATCCCCTTAGATCGTCTGAAATGGTTATTCGCCTAGACTTTTGGACAAGACAACATCAATCGTAAAACTACTGGTGGATTGTAATCAGACCTTATCAGTGGTGTTTCTGTCTGTGTGCTTTTCTGCCTTAACGATCAGATATCCACTCAGTGAGAGTAAACCAGGAACACACTGCCCACTCTACAGCCTGATTAGAACGGTGATTTAGCCATCATGACTGTTTGTAAAGATGGGCACGGGGGTTTGGGTTTCCCATCTCTTGCCTGCTCTTCGAACCACAGACCAGTCTAAGCTGTCATGATAATATCACATGTTTGATTGGCACAGCTGGAATATAGGCAATTCTGAGTGTGAACCTGTAATCTGCGCTGGTGAAGGTGTAAATCTGAACTTGTGTAATTGTCTGTACACATCAGTTTTTGCAAGTGTTACACAGACTATTTTAATGATGAGTTAGTTTTTTTTAAAGTTCTTTACTGTCTTCCTGGCTTAAAGGAGTAGTCAGACATTTTGGGAAATATACTTTGCTTTCTTGACAGATGAGCAGATTAATACCTCTCTCCTAAATTACCGCTAAATATGATAGCTACATAGACACAAGGCATTGCATTAGGCTTCCATCTAATGGGTTGGTTCAAGGTTAATTTTGAGGTCTGGGGTTTGAACTTTGGGTTCAACTTGTGACAAAGATAAAATGACTGTGTGTGAGAGGTTTTGTCGGTTTATGAACTCACCTTTCCCATGCCAGCGTAGGCGTGACCCATCTTGACCACCACAGGGTAGGAAGGGGTTGTTACCTGCAGACAAGGACAACGTCAGATTATTAGCTGGTGTGATAACCTCGGTCTTTCCAAAGCTGGGTAGCGGTGGTAGAGTTTGTATTTGTCTCTAAATAGCACTCCTTTAAAAAGTGAGTGTTAGTACTAATGAGGTTAGTTTTGGAATGCACTTTTTCAATTTGTGAAGAGGTCATGCGTCATCTGATTTGTTTTTAGCCAGGATAGCAGAAAGCAAGCTGTGAACACAACACAGACAAATTATCACCCTATGAAGTTGATATGTTAGCGAACAAGTTAATTATTTACACATCCAGCAGGTTCAGAACCAAATTCACATTCATTTGGGCCTTTTCTGGCTTCCTGATATGTCCAATATTAACTCTTCTTTTAGCAGTTTTATTTTCTGCATCAAGTCACCAACCGTTTGTTGTTTGGTGCTGGGCAGTGAGACTTGGTCTATCAGAGTTTTGCTCTGAAAAAAAAGTTTCTAAAAAACTATGCAAAGAAGAGCTGGAACAATAAAGTTGCAGGACTAAAAAACTAAACAATGAGCTGAAATATGCTAAAATGCTATGTAGTTCTTTAGAATAAAACTTGGGAATTTAAAGCCTGATTTACACGCTCATCCTAACGATTAGAACCTGCATATAAAAAGTTGGGAGCTTGGGGATTGTTGGTGTCAATCATTAGGAAAAGGATGTCACACTAAGTAGGAACATTTAGAACGGTACTTGGTGTTCTAAATATACAGGAAGACAGACATGTGGTAAACACCACATTGAGAGACAACCAAATGCGGAAAACTATTTCCTTTGCAACTGAGTTGGATGTGTACATGAAGTGTCCAGAACCGTGGCCTTGTAAAGAAACACATTGGCCCTCATGCCATCCCGCTGAGCCTAAAGCAGCCCAGTTTAGGATGGTGGATTTGGAAGAATGTTGGTTTATTATACAAAAGAACGAAGTTCTGGGAAGCTGGGTGGAAAACCACAGCTCATTGGGATGGGTTTGGACAAACCAGACGGACCGCAAACACGCTACTTCTCATAACTTGCAGACTTGGAAGTGGATGAAACATCAACAGATTACTTCAAACCCTCTGTGTTTTAAACGCCCCTTGGTAAGTCCACTGATATGATTGTAAATGGGATGTAATCTAAGTAAAGAGGGACTTTTCCAGTTTCAAAAGCACTTTCCCTCACTTCTGTGCGTAATAGTTATTCAGCAGCAGCACCAGATTATGTACTGTACAGTAAGGGGTTCTTCTAGGTTCAGCATTTTTGTGATCATTTATTGATGTTTGGATACTGCATATATTGTACATTTCCATACATAATCATCCAAACTTTGCATGGAGGTTTGCACTATATTAAATGTAGGTTTCAGGTATCCTTTAGAGACATGTAACCATTGATTAAGACATTCACAATGCTTACATGCTTGTTGCATTTTAACAAAATAATGTACTGTAGAAGTAAGAATCCAAAAGGTTGAAAAAAAGGTTAAAAGTGATTAGCGGGTACCTCCAGGTGAAGCGTAAAATCAAATAACCACAGTTCAAAAGACACCAGATAAAGCACAGAGATATACTGTAAGATCAGACCTGCGAAGAGGAAGGGAACGCCTAAACAGCTGCTATCACTTCATCCAAACCCTCCCCGGCAGTTGACAGGACTGTACATACTAAAGTTGCCGTCAGCTTGTGTTGCACAGAGCCTTGAGGGCGTGAGCAGCGCTTCTGTTGACAGCTTTTGACAGTACAGGCCTGGCCGACACGCGGCCAAGATAAAGTGTTCTCTAATAGTCTCCATTATCACTTCACAAGTGCCAGAATACAGAGGGGTAAGACTGTATTAAGAAGTCCACTTTGTAACCCACTTTAAAGTGCTGTACTGTAAGTATGAAGCATTTAGGATGGATAAATGGATAAGTGTGAAACATGCTAACTGGAAGAATAAAGCACATTTCAACTACAATTCAAATTTTTACAACTGATAAACACCAAATCATTATTCAGCTATTGGTTGTCATAGCGACATTCATTTTTTGCTTTGTACTCAGTCACACTGGATTGAAATGAACAATGAAAAGATTAAAGTTATATAATAAAACTGTTGATAGTGACCATTTTCTGAACAATACTCACTCACAGTATTTACATTCTGTACATTACCTCTTTATATAATAGTTTTAAGTTATTCCGAGTGGTGGAGTGATTTTTGTACAGGATTCAAATCGCCTTCACATGTACACTTCACACTTCACGCGAGGACTGAAATCTTAAGGATTACAAATTTAATGTGCTGATTTTCTGTTTTAAAGGGTATAGGACAACGCTGGACTACCAACAAGGGAAAGTGGGCAACTGCCTCGGGACTAATCGATGCCTAATCGTGCATCCGAGGCAAGTCAGTTACACAGCCTCAATCAAAGTGATCATGGTTTTCACAAGTGAAGACCAGAATGCAGTCAAAAAGTCCCTGAAACAAGCAAACAAGGCAGCACAGACTAGGGAGGATTCCAAGAGCCTGCTGATATGGGTCATAGAGTCATTGACTGTAAAGAGTCTGCAACTAAATATTAAAAGGAACACAATTTACTTTTGCACCTCCACAAAGATGGTGGACTTTCAAGAGATATATGTAAAAACGAATTGAAACAGAAGAGAGAGACTTTAAACAGCTGTTACTTTAAATGTGACTCAAAATAAACTCTATATACATGTATCTTTTAAAGTCTTACAATTAGTGGCAATTAAATTGGTTTAACCTCCTACAACAAAATGAGATCATAATCTATGTGCTTTATGCTTTACAAACACTAAGCCATATAAGGCCATTCGAAATTCAAACTTTTACAGCATTTACGTGTGTGCGTCACATGACGAATGAGATGAGGTTTAGCGGGTATCTGTGAAAAGCAGAGTAGTAGCAAAGTGTTTCTGTTTGCCTGGTTTAAGTGGAAGGGGCTGTAGCCACCCACTCTGTCTGGATGTTCCTTCCAGCCCTTTCCCATCAGTGTGGCAATGACGGCAGACGCTGTACATGCTGAGGAGAGACAACCACATCCTCTGCTCCTGAAGAAACCGGAGCGTTAGACTGAGACATGCGCTCACTGTTGTTTTCTGATAGACTCACAGAACATGAACATAAGATTGCCTCAGTTCAAGAAGATTTACATTAGTTATATCACATGTAAGCCATGAAGTAATCCCTGACATTCCTGAGCCAGACTGTCTGCAGGTTTATTCTGGCTGTTCCAGAGTCTGCATTTTGGCTATTTTATAAACTGGACACAACAAAAAGTGGCAATGTTAATTATTCAGAAACATGGTTCTAGAAGCTTGGTAACATAGGGACTCCTTGCAGGGGTCGTTGGTAAAACTACTGTATTGATGTCTTCAAATGGAATTTGTGAGCTCATGGTTACGACATGGGAAGTTGTGTACACAATATGCTTGTCATTCAAGTGGTTACATCGGCAGAACACAGCTGCTAGGCAACAGCAACATAAAAGCCAACGAATTGGTAACGTGACGAAGGGGCAGTTAAAAACATCAACATTTTCCCCAGACATTCTAAAATTCTGAAGGAAAACTCTATACGACTATCCATATCCACACTCTAGCCATACCTTCAGCCATTTTGCAACGCGCCAGAAAGCATGTCACAACTTGTAAACACGTCAGGACGTTAATACAACAAGAAGGGACGTTCAGATGGCCTGTTTTCGTTAACATGGTAAACACAAACCCATTTGAAGGCAGCATATCTAGCGAGCTAACCGCCAACACCCTAGCAAGCCAGTAACATGCTAGTCAAAAAAGCTCTCAATGCGCCGTTTACTCCCCACTGACATTTTTTTCTCAGGAATGTAAAAAAGCTCTTTAAGCTAGCAAACTTGATAGCTGTCTGTTAGTAAGCTTGTTTGGCCATCAAGGAGACAATACAGTAAGTTCACGCAGTTTCTTCAGAAGACGTAGATGTCCCATGGAACAGTGGGACATTTTAGGCCTTTAATTACAACAGCCCAGGTTAGACTTGACAGGGGACAGAGAGGGGGAATGACATGCAGCAAAGGGTCGCAGGTCGGAGTTAACACGTGGCCGCTTTGTCAAGGATAAGCCTCTTTACATGGGCGCACCATCTACCACGTGAGCTACCAGGTGCCCGACATTTTGGTTTTAAACTTCAGCTTACTGTTTCATTTCAGCTACACATGTACCACGTTTTTGATTCCCAGCAGAAATCTGTAAAAGGCATCCAGTGTGGTAAAGACATTAAGAAGTCACATGGTGAAAAAGCTAATTATATGGTGGGTGATTTCACCAGTCTAGGTTTCATTTTGTAACACACAGCCTCTCTTCAATTACAGTAAATGTGCTAGACGACCAGACCTGGCACATGATGGAAATACTTCAGGGAAGCCCATCCACCCGCACACACATCCCTTCCCATTGGCTGTATATGCAAAGCTGTTGTAAGTGAGTCACATAGGACTGTCGCTTAGGTCAGTGTCTGAGGTAAATCTTGTTTTTCAAACGACCAAACACTTCCATGTGACATTCCAATCCCTCAAACGTTCCGAAGTTCTGCATCCAAAGTTTGTAGATTCCACAGTGCACATTTAAAACGTAAGAGGAGCATGAGAGAAAGATGGAATCCATTATAGACATATTAGTAGGTACAAACAAGGTGCATCACAAATGAGAACCACTCACAATTGAACGCATCTCTCCCCTCTGACAAAACAATTACCACAAGATTTATTTAGTAGCTGTTCTGGAGCTTTCGATCACATCATCAATCTTCCTCTGCAGATAAGAGAAGTCCTGGTAAGTCCTGAAAATGGAAATTTGATCATTTACTACTCCATGACAAAGTCCATCTGCTAAGGAAGAATGTGTGGTAAGCTTAAAAGCTCCAGAACAGAAACCAAATGGACCTTGTGGTGAGACTGTCAACTACTGTTTCCTTGGTCAAAGCAATCTCTATCTCAATACTCTTCTTTTATAAAGTGGATGCAAATTGCTCACATCTTGATTTCATAATGGATTTATGATTAAGCTAAAATTCTAACACATGTAAAGCGGTTTAACTGCCAAAACCAAGCATTGGGAACATTGAGCTTGAGGATTTTTTTTAAAGGAAACTTTGAATGGTATAATCAACTCCTATCTTAACTTTCTGTATACTTCTTCATAATGATACCAGCCAAAACCCACACATGGCCTCGCTTTATGGGCTACTATAGGGGGGGGAGACAACCTCTGACTACAGTTTTTAAAAACAAATAATATTAGCACAGTATTAAAGTTGTAAAAACAAGCCCCCTGGTGAATGCAAGTCAATACTAATTAGTGCACCCTTAAAATAACTTAACTGCTATAGGCGATTTGGGGAAAAATATGAATCACGATTTTTTTGGCTTAAAATTGATATCACGATTCTCTGCCACAAGTCTTTTCTCACAAAGTGTAATGTTTATTGCACACATGAACCATGACAAACAAATAGACAGTACCAAACACAGGTTTTTTTGGCACCTATAGTACATTGTGCATCATCACAAGCCTGTAAACATAGAGACTTCAATGAAGAGCTTTGAAACCTATTTCATACAGTCTATGTCTAAACTCACAGAAGAAAGTAGTAGTGTTTGTGATACAGTAGGCTCGTAAAATTTAAATTAGATAAAATAAAAAAGTAATTTAAGTAAAAAAAAGTTAGTTAAAAATGTAATCAGGAACAGGGTGAGATCGCAATTTAATATTTAATTGTGCAGGCCTAATAGACAAACAAATGGAATTGCAACTGACCTAACTGACTTCCTCTGCACTAAACGGAATTAGTACAGCCTGTCAGTAACTTAAATATGTCCCACTGTCACAAATAGGGATGAAAAACACACAGACAGACCTGACATTTGATTAGCAAGTGTCTTGATTAGCAAGTGTCATGATTAGCGTAAAAGATTACGTAATTATAGATTATTTTATAGAATAAATTGTACTTAGTTCCAATTTAATTCATATAGTAAGGTAAGATTAGACCCGTGAAGTATTGAAAGCCAAGCAAAAATGGGTCACACACATATACACACAATTAAATTATGAGTGAAATGATACTGAAACAATGCAACCATTCATAACTAACCAAAACATAGCAAGAAGATTTAGACTTGCAGAACACAAAAAAGTCACATGAGCTGCCGCAACCCCCCCAACTCACACACACCCACACACACACACCTTCAAATGAAAAGTGTGTAGAGAGCAGTACACTGCTTCAGTGGCTGAGCAGAAGTTGGATTATTCTTTGGGGGCACATGCATTATCCAACAGAACACATGCTGCCTCCATCCTGCATTTATGCTCTCTTAATTTTTATTATGGCCACTCAAACCTGCCACATCAAGGAGAAGACATGAGGCGCAATGGTTTGGGTAGACAACGAGAGCAGGGGACCCCGACCCAGAATCCTTTTCAAGAGTCCAACCGCAGTGGGACCAAAGACAGCCTGCCCACATCAAACCCTGCCTGTGGATTAAGTGAGCCTCAAGAGACAAATAATGTTTATCATGCAAGTCCCAGCTAAGTTACTGACTGAATTCATACACCTGACAGGAATGGATTCAGCTCTCTTTCAAAGTGTTGCATGTAAATGTTTGAGTAGATTCAAATGAAGGCAGTAATCCTTCACTTTGACCTAATACAGATTGGAATAATACAATTGGAGAATCAAGGTAGTGTAACTGTATCATGGTTACATGCACCAGTTATTGTCATCAGTGGGCTGTGATTGAAGAAACAAACGTTTATTATATAAAAGATTTTATCAGTTTGTTTTATCTTTCACCAAAACAGTTGCAATAAACATGCATGCTTCACTTTGTTTGTACTTCCACCTAAAAGCATCAAGAGACACTTGTATTTTATCAAATGGTTTGCAGTAACTTTATAGTAAATAATTGTGTTTTGCATTTGTTTAATTTGTACAAAACCAAAGAGTAAGAGCAACAAGTTATGGTTTTTACGGGGTTTGTTGCAAGTAACTATTGTGTTACTTTCAAGTACATTTTTAAATGCTCAAATGTGACCCTACCTCCACCCCTCTTTAATGAAACTTAAAATACATGTGCATGTTCAATTATTTATGATATATCTGAATATTACAATGAAATGGACACTTAATACAATACATTATTAACGGAAACAATGTACACAAATTCAAACCATTTTAATGTTGCTGTGGGCCAAAGTGAGACTAGCCTCTAATCAAATGTCATGTATGTAGATATTATATTATATTATTATATATGTTGGATTGATACAATTAACACAATAGATGTTTGGAACTTTTGATATTTATTGCCCCTCATTTGGGCTCACCATACCTGTCTCTCGGTGACTGACTCACTTGTGTTGTTCGCTATGTGTCCGTGCTTTCAAACCCCTGCCCCACTCTACCTCTTATTGGCTTACCATGAAATTTTACTCAACCTCAGCCAATCGTGAGCATTTATGCGCTTGTCTTGTGCACGGCCCACTAACCAAGGAAGAACAGTAAAAAAATGTCTTTGCCTCTCGGCTCAGAGATTTATTTTGTAAAATAAATAATTGTCTGATGAATAAAAAAAAGCTTCAATTATAGTAATGTGCCGCATTTTTTGGCAGTAATGGTAACAGTGTTATTAAGATGGGAGGATCAATTAGATTATTTGTTACTGAAAAAAAGTAATGTCGTTATTCCCATCACTGATTACTGTGAACCTTTAAATGTAAAGTTCAGCCACCACTGTTCACAGATCTCCCACACTCCTCATACCATACTGTGAACAAGTCAATACGAGGACCTTATCCAGCCATCATCTGGTATTAATACAATTAATGGTTGTCTTGTGTGTGGTGTTTTCCTTTTTTAATAATTATCTTTTTATTAGGAAATTTCACATTTATTGACAAGTACAAATGGAATTACAGTTGTTGGCATCAGGATTGTACAAAACTACGTTTGTGGTGTTTTTATAAATGAAAAATTACAAATGTGAGGTGTTCTAATCCTAATTTGTTTATACAATGAACTGAAACGACTTTCAAGAGTTTTTACACATTTCCAAATTTAAGAGTGACATAAGCATGACGCAAACAGTAGTTCAGAATCAGAATCAGCTGTAAACAAACAAGGAATTTGAGTTTGGTTAATGCTTTTCTGCATACACCTCCTTAAAGTGCTCATATTATGCTCATTTTCAGGTTTATACATGTTTTTAGAGGTTGTACCAGTTGTACCATAAACATTGCTGCAGCTCCTCTTTTCACCCTGTGTTTGAGCTCTCTGTTTTAGCTACAGAGTGAGGCATCTCACTTCTGTTCCATCTTTGTTGGGACATGCACAGCACCTAGGTAAAGACAGCTATCCAGTCAGCAGCTAGGTGAGCATTAATGTGTTACAAAGTGACGCATGTTTGTCATGGAATTAAAGGCTGGACTACAATAGAGCTGGAGCAGTTGGTGAACAGTGTTTTCTGTGGGAGATGGAAACTCCCTTTGGGGTGGACTTTGGGCTTTTTCACTTTTTAAACCTATAACATGTACAAAAAGATATATATCCAATTTAAGGAAAGGTCAAAAGCTAAAAAGCATAACATGAGCACACACATAAGACTTTTTATGAGTTGCCATAGAAGCCCCTTGGGGGCTAACATACACCCCAAAACTGCAACTAAGAGAAGATGCCTATTGTGTTAAAGTGTGTACAGTAAAAGCTGTCTTATGGGGCTGCGTAATTATTGTTGTGGAATTTAAGCTCATCTGGCTTCTATTAGGGTCCGTCCTGGTGTCTTTCCATGAGGAAAACAACTGTCTGGAAAACCCAACTTAAGTTTCCAGGGCGGACACTTCCTGACAACACCAAGGTGCTGATGGAGAAGTGGAGGAGATGGTTGGTGGTGTCCTGTGGTGGTCAAACCACCTGCTCTGTCATCACAACTAGCAAAGGGATTGAAAGAGGAAGACATGTACAGTACAGTATCCCACTTTATCTTTACAGAAGAAAACTGCCACGCTCGAGCCAGTCTAATGACATTCATGCTTTTAACAATAATGAACAGGTCTTTTCTTTCTGGGAAAATGAAACAGCAGCTATTTGTTTGGAATTAACTCTTAACTAATTTTTTGATCATTTGTACAGATGATGTTATCCATTACATGTCGAGTCAGTGTGTGATCAACAAAGCAACAGTTGCAGATCACTAACAATGTCACCAAAATCAAGCACAAGAATCTTGCTAATAGTTTTGTGGAAGTTGCCAGTCATTCGAGTACTAGTCTCGCTTTGCCAGACCTTCCTCCACAGGGCTGCGGAGGAGGAATCCGGTGGAATTTCGGGCATTAACGGAGCAATCCCGGAAGTGGAACGTCGTGGATATAGACTATATCTATAAGTACAGACTGTTGAAAAAGATGGCAGTACCTTCAATTTAAAAGCTCTTGGGATTGTATCACATCGGCCAGTAGGACGATCCACCACTTTGGTCTAGACTGAAATAAGTCAACCACCTCTACATGGATTGCCATGACATTTGTTAGACATTCATGTTACCATCAGGCAGAATTGTAATCATTCAACTACACAAGCAATGTGGTGTTCAACGTCTTGACCAAGGACAGAAAAAGCTGGGGAATGAACCGCCAACCCTGTGACTAGTTGACTAACTCCTGAGCCACAGCCACCCTTATATTCTCCACAGTAACTGTATTTATAGTTTTTTGTTTACTGTGGGACATAGAGTGATGATGGGCTACGTACATACTGTACATATAGAACTGGTTACATCCAGGTAACTATTTAATTCTCTACAACTTTCTTCACATTGTCTCCCACTGTAGGAGAACACACAAGTGGCCCAAACTAGTTTTTTTAGAATTACAGTTCTTGTGGTCTCCACGTGGTATGTCCATATCTGCTTTGGTCCCAA
This sequence comes from Etheostoma spectabile, assembly GCF_008692095.1. Classification (NCBI taxonomy): domain Eukaryota; kingdom Metazoa; phylum Chordata; class Actinopteri; order Perciformes; family Percidae; genus Etheostoma; species Etheostoma spectabile. Next base: position 4,025,680 of record NC_045755.1, read on the forward strand.
GGTGTATTTACATTTTTGCGGCGGCTCTGTAGCCTGTAGTGTGGCTATGGTGGATATGTGTTTAGGCTCCTAAGCTACAACATAACCCTAACACACACAACTATAAATCCCCCTTTATGCTGTCTTATTCTGACAAAAACTAATCTTATGAGAGACTTGCTTGTCATACGTCAGTGATCTCACGGCTGGTTAATATTACAGATGGTTAACCAATATAATTTAATAACAGAACACAGCCACTACTTGAGTCTAGTCCATTCACTTTAAATAAACAAAGATTTGTTTGAAAGGCAGTGTTAAGTACATGTCCAGACTTACTAAAGGAGAGCTATTTCAGTCCAGCTTCTCTGCGGTTGTGCTGTAATAGGGACCTGGGTGGGCATTATTAGTGATAATCAATTCACTAACCTACATTCCTGCTTCATAAGAAAAAGGACAGACGAACCTCAGGCGAGCCAATCCTGCAAAAACCATCAATACTGTGCCACATTCCTCTCAGTCTAAAAGGAAAAGTGATGTTTCTTTCCCATTTTCCAGGGGCTCCTGCAGTATTAGGTCTCGGAAAAGGCTGAGCAGAAATGAGGTGACTGTGTGCCGTTTGGATTCCCTGTCCCATGATCCCAGGACTGAATGGAATCATTCACTCAATCCTTTCAGCTTAGTGACGCTGGCGAAAACAACCATGGGTCCAAACCTGCATCTTTGAGCAAAGTGAAGCATAAGAATTTACCAAAATAGACAGAAAGAGGTCAAATGGACCTTCTGATTCTCATTTTCTCCAACCCATTTCTGTACCTACATATTCACTTATAGTGAGGTCAGAGGTCAGTGTTACACATTGCATGAAAGCAGCTCAGTGGCCGTACAACAATTCATTCGCCTTTGTGTCATCACGTGGATTTAAAGAAAACATGCTACGCAGCCCTTCCTTGAATAGTTTCTTCCAATATCCTGTCTCCACTGAAAAATACAGGATAAATAAATAAAGCGTACATTATACAAGAAATTAAGAAAAAATGCAGTGTCATTGTAACATTCAGAATACAGAGCAGATTATGGAGTCTGGATTTGACAGCGTGGATAAAGTGGTGCCACCATTCACCATTATTGAGAATGTTACTGCTCACCAAAGCATCGATCCCACAAAGCTAGTATAAAGTATATTTTTAAAAGTAGCAACAAGCAGAGTGGGGTGAGGCAAAGACACTGCTTGAATTGAAAGAATGGAAATATTAAGGTACTCGCCGCCGCTGCCGCAACAAATGCAATTGTTCTTGGAGGAATCGCATGTATTTGAAACTATAAATTGAAAAGAGCTGAATTTTCAAAAAAAAAAAAATTATGTGTCTCATTGATGTAATTTGCTTTAAAAAAAATAAATAAAAAAAAATAAAAAAATAAAAAAATCGCACATATTTTTAGATCCAGTGTGACTTACGATTTCCAAGGATATAATTAGAATATAATTATTTTAAAAGTCCATCTCAAATAAACGTCTATGAGTCTGCTTAAAAACCATAGAGAAAGACACTCCTTTAAACTCCAGAACTTGCCAAAGAATTATCTTTCTTCAGTATCAAAGTAACGTATTGTGTGTGTGTTTATGGACTGTATTTACTTAGCGCTTTTTTAGTCTTGACTACAGTCTAGACTGCTCAAAACACTGTGGCCAAGGCTGTCACACAAGTGCCACCTGCTCATCAAATAAACGTTCACGCACATTTACACTCCGGCGCACTGGGGGCAACTCGGGACACTTCGACGCGAGACTGCAGATATCGAACCACCAACCTTCCGATAGGCAGGCGGCAAAAGCAAAAGCTGCCCCCTTATCCATGGGAACATTGCAAAAAGCAACTGCTAATTTGGCATACATTTAATGGTGCCAATTTGCCAAGAATGTAAACAAAAAATCAGCAAAAGTTGTAAAAAATAATAAAGATAATAAGACGAATGAAAAAACTTTTTGGGGGCCCAGTGGGGCACAATGTAAGACTTTAAAAACCTCTAAATCAGAGGTTAGAAGATTAAACTAGAAAGTGCAACAGGTACAAACACAGAAGCTGCATTCTGAATTTCTAAAAAAAATAATACTGACACACTCACACAAATTTCACAACATAACAGTAACTCAGTACATGTTCAGAAATGGTTCCAGCTTTCTGTTGCTGATAAGGCTCAGTGAATGGAGGCATACATCAGGCAAGAGGAGTCAGCAACATTTTTGACAGCAGAGGAAGGAAAGTCATGCTTCTGCAGAGTGCATACCAGGGCTCAGCCCAAATGTCAACACCGCCACTGTTTTTAATTAAGACACTGTACAGGGAGGACAGAACAACTTAATGTGGCAATTCTAGTCTGTATTTAAACCGGCTGTGCAGGCAGGAGGAATGGGTGGTACTCTGTAATACACTACAGCAAAACTAAAGCAGTGACTTTGATACACTTAGTTATCGTAAATAAATAGAAAGCAATCAGGCTGTACAATCCTCGAAAAATATTTCTATTACAGACAAACAGGAATTTATAATCTCCATCTGGATTTGCATCTAAATGCATATTGTGATAATCATGATGATTGGCTGATGGCAGCCATAATTTTTATAACTAATATAAGAATGAATTGTGCAAAATCTAATAGAGAAACAGATTAAGAACCAGTTGTGTTCATTTAAATGTATCATGTTGCCAATCCATTGGTGAAATGGCATCAAATTTTGTCTGGTCTTTTGTAGATTTGTGCCCAAGAGTTCTACAGTTTAAACAGGCCGCACAAAAGAATTTGTCAATTACTTTAGAAGAGAATGGTATGGAATCTTGAAAAACAAGGTTGATTGAAATTTGTGGCAATTTGTGTGTGTTTAGTCTTTGTTTTTATCTATACATTTCTTGCAACAAAATTATTCGGGATCTAGTATAGCAAGAAATATTCGTATACTGAAAGAATTGTGTTGAACCAAGGAATCCAGACCATATCTGCTTCTAAGACTCATGATTTAGGAGTTATTTATGAGCCATTATGTAAACACAACACCTTTTAAATAGGCAGGTGGTGGTGCTATTCAAACTATTTAAATTATGTTTTAAGAAAACATAATTGCCCCCACAAAAATGCCCCCAGATTATTTTTGGGGGCATTTTTAGGCCTTTATGTCCACACAACAGATCAATACATGAAAGGGGAGAGAGAGGAGGAATGACATGCACCAAAGGGCCGCAAATCGGAGTCAAACCTGCGGCCGCTTCGTCGTGGAGTAAACCAATATATATGTGCGCCTGCTCTACCAACTGAGCTAACCTGGCCACTCTCTATTCACACTTAATAGTTCTTGATTCATCAAGGGCCTATCCGATAAACCGCAGTTTACAATAATTTGTCAAGTAGACATATTCTAAAAAGTATGAAAATTTGACACTTAGACGAGAACAACAGTAGTTAACCATTAAGTTAAAGCAATTTTTTTTTTAAGTGCCCCTTTTTGGGTCCTGAAGCTCAGTTTGGGAACCACATATCTACAAAAATGTGGACATGATATATTCACTACATCAAACAATTTTTTGGTGGAATTTGCATTAGTTCAACAAATATATCTATTTCTAAATGAAATAAACCACTTCAGGAGGACGAAAGGAACAAACATAACAGAGAGTCAAGTGTTGATATGACTCGGATCACTGGAAGAGATCCACTCTGCAAGTTTAACTAAGACACTGTTTTTGTAAGCGATCTAAACACCATTTCTAAACAGCTAGAAAAATAAGAGTTCTGGGACTGTGTTTCCATGCTGTGCATAAATGTTTGTGGAAAGTCTCCTGTCTAGTTAATGGGGGGATTCCAACCGTAAAAATAAATGTGGGATGACTTGCCTCCTGCTGTGGTTTGCCCAGCAAATCATGATAAACTATGGTCAACAAAGCCCACACCCTCTGGTCTTAGCCAGGGGAAGGTTCATCACTACACCAGCAGAAACAATTCCGTGCTGTAGAAGAGCTTTTAAACAGCATATCTTAGCTTAAAACACAAATATTGGTGAAGTATGTAGGATTGCTCTATTGAGATTAGTGTATTTTTTTGTGGACAACATAGCATATATAACATGATGCCAGATGCAAATTATTTTTTTTTGTAGCTTGAGGGCTATAAAAAAGAAACAATACGCTGGAAGACGCTAAAACACTCCGTAAAACAGGAGGGAAACTGCAGTTAGGTGATAATTCTCGGTGTTATGCACGACTACAGCATGCTACTCTGCAAAAAGCCAATTTTTTGAAAGGACGCTAAAACGAAATCTGTCAATAAACTTAACTGCTGCGGAGCAAAATCAGGCCCTTTCTCTTAACCAGTGCCTCCTGCACATGGCTACTTAATACGCACATGAATGACGACATCCGATCATGCCGATGATGTCTGCATTCTTCATTCTTTCTAAACTTCACTCAGATCAGCCTCCTGAAAATGTGTCCCCCAGAACAGTATAGTTGAATAGCCCTGCTGTAAGCTTTGTACAGTTGCATGTACCTGGGCTTAGTGAACAGCTTTTTTGTATGTACTGTAAAGGCCAGAGGCATGAAGGGGGGGAAAAAGATTTACATTCAGGCCACCAAAAATGTACGTTGGCCACCTAATTTAGGGGCAGGGTGGCCCATGTGGGCAGCGCTTAAAATATTAGCGTCTATTCCTGTTAGAATACTCCATTACTAAAATAATCGATAGCTGCAGCCCAACTATTGTTGAAAAGGAAAAAGGGCAATTTTCTTTATAGTCCACACTACACTTAAAGTAAAAAAGAGTAGACCATAATGCAGTGCAACAAGACTCATCGAGCAGAATGGTGTTATAACCCTCTGCTGAATGAATGTTCTTGGAAGCGCTTGAATAAAAATATGGCTTGCAAATATTGCTTGGAGGAAGTGATAATTAACAGGTCTCACAGGTTTCTTGTGGTTTTTCTTGATATGTTACATCATAAAGACTAATTTCTGTGGCATTTTCCACTTCCCAGAGACAGTGACATGATACAATAATAGCTCTTCTTCAAGCAAAGGTCAGATGATTCATTCCTGAAACTAACTCATGTATTGCCTCCTTCCTGCCAAACATCATGGGTAGATAACAAAACTCCCAAATGGAACACTAAAACGTTACATATGCTTAGATAGACAAGAGGAAACAATTGAGCGATGTCCAGCGGTGTGATGTCATTTCTAAATTTAACCATCTGCCTGAGTCCCTCCACCCTCCCACAGTGTGACGTCAGCACCCTGTGGACCCTGTTGAAACCCTTGACATCTGACCTGCTTGTGACTCACTGGTTTTCCCTCGACCATCTTCCATAAATGAACTTTCTCTGTCTCCACTGCTCAGGTTTCTGGGAAACACTGGCTTTTTACAGTTTTATGAGCAGAAGAAACTGGTATGATTTACTGTGTCTTCCAAATGAACTCTACTTGAGGCAAATTAATAGGGCATACTATGATACTAAGAGGGAATAACATACTGGTTTATAGAGGAGCAGTATGGGTAAACACACTTCTAAGTTTTGACTCCTTTCTCAAAAGCTTGAAGTCTAAGAGCCTATAGCTGCTTGCACTGTATTCCCAGTGATCACCTGTCAATCAAACAGTACGCCCACAAATGTAAATATCAGCTTCCTCTAGTGTTTCTGCAGATGAGCTATAAGTGACGCATGCACAGTAGTAGTAGTACACTTACTCTAACCTAGGTCTGTCCAACACAAAAGTTAATTTGCCAATTAACCATGCAGGTTCTCTTTAGCATTGTGGTGTCACAACTCAGTATTCACAGTTAATTATAGAAATGGCTGATAAAACGGTCTTCATGCAGAAAAATGGCCAAAAACACAAACAAAAATTATGTATTCTGACTGGGGACAGTGGAACATGCTAACACATCACAGAGAAATATTAACATTCATTTGGACTTGTTCTCCACCAACTCCTGAAGGAAATATGTATCTCTAGCAGCAAATGTTCAGCTATACTCACCAGCTAGTTGCTAATTGTGTCTGTTAGCCATTTACTGTTGGGTAGTTAGTGTACAGCTTTTTCAGCTTTTTCTTCAGAGTCTGGTGATCGTTTTCTGTGAGTTCATCACTACAAGGGATACCTCTAACATTACCCATAGTCATTAAACCCATAGCTTCAATAGTAAAATTTACATTTGAATTAGTGCAGCTTTAAGTCCTTTAAATTACATGGTTTTGTATTAAACTGAATCATTTACCCTTATTATAAGTACTGAATATTTTCCTATATGACTGGATCGTTCATGGCTCCATGCAGTCAAGAGCACAAACATTTACACATTGTCACTTTTTGTTTATAATTATGTCAAAGCCCAAAGAATGGGTGTAATTCACAAACAAAAAATATACAGTATATATTTTTTAATTTCTATGTTTACCTCAATAAAAAAGTAACATGTTACTGCACCAGTGACTTAGTTTGCAGGATAACGGCATTATAGGACTGAGGCTAACCATTTGGTTTTGCTGTGCTCGACATCAAACTAAGTTTAGTCATTCCCTCAACATGAAGGAATTCCTCAAAGCTATTTCCATGTTGTCATATGCCCGTGTTTATGGTAAGGTCCGGGTGTCTCATGCCGTAATACAACAACAATTATGTGGGGTTTCCTGACCGCACACACACCAAATATGTACAGTAGAGTACAACAGGGCACCATGTGTCTGAGGAAGTGAGCGATGTGGTTGCATTTGGCCTGCCTGAGCAGGACGTTACTGACCGTTCATCATATTTTATTGCATTGTGAGCGGGATCATGGGTCAGGGCCATGTTTGTGTTTCCTTCTCTGATGTCTTAAGTCCACATCAGATGACTGACGTGCTGGAATTGGTGAACATCTGTTGAAATGTTCAGTGGAGTGGACGGACTGAGCAGCTTACGAAACACCAGCAGGCCTTGATATCACTGTCTATTCCACTGGGAGGGTGGAGAAGAGAACGCCAGTCTAGCAACCGATATCTCACTGCACCGACAGCGCTCAGATACGGAGCTTTGAGCTCATTTCCAACGATTCAGCCCCCATTGTTAAGATAAAAGCAACAATAATAGCTAAAGGGTAATGTCATGTCACTCCAAACCAACTGATCCATCATCATGTTATGTAATATCACCATCCTACCCATGTTCACATTAATAAGCACCTTTTGAGATATTATTGGTAGTAGTCAGTAGGAATGGGACGATTTGCCTTTGCCCCAATTTGATTCTTTCACGATACATGGGTGCCGTTTTGATTTGCAATGCAAATTTTATTCATTGCGATTCCAGAGTATTGCCATTTTCTTTTCCTTCTTTACCGAAAACAAAAGTTGAATAATACAACTCTAGAGACAATATATCATGAGACAGTTCTAATAACCAATTGCTTTCTTAAAATAATGCACATCACATGTCAGTTCACCCCCCTCCCCCCATCCCCCCATCCCCCCCTCCCCCTCTAGTAGTCAGTCCTATATTCAGTAGATTACAGGTGTTTCCTCTCTGTCAATTTAGCCACCCAAGAAGTTGGAGAAAGATCCATCGTCAAACCACAAGATCCCAAATCCTGAGGTCAACAGTCTTTGCAACCGGGGAAACATCCAATTACGGTCTTCCTCATTCCTCCTGTGACAGGACTTCCACTACCCATCCTCCTCGCAACACAGAGCTGCAGAGCACGGGTCGTCTTGTCTGTCCCACTTAACTGGAATGGCATGTGGGCTGTGCAACAGGGCCCGAGTGAGTCAGGCCTGGACGCTCTCCCTCGTTGACCGTTGCTCCCGGCGGAGCTTCCTTTTCAATTTTTGCCTCTTCCTGTGTCTCTTTAGCGGCTTGTCAGTCGGATGACAGATATTTCCTCTGAGTCACCAGCTCTGTTCTCTTTTGTCAACCCAGAACCACGCAGACCTTAAAGACCTCCGGTACACAATGCTGTTGTCTGCTCCTCCAGCGGCCGGCCAGCCTTAAAACATGCCTTTTTCTATTATTGGACTTTTTAAGATGAAATGCACTTTGCTCTGCATTATTTTTGTAGCACGTTGGCCTAGTTCAGCAACATAATTTCCAGCGGGACCTGTTGCATGGATCAATTCGTAGTTATAAGCTTTGAAAGACACACATACCCAGAATATTCTGGAGACTCTCTTCTGTTTTATCTTGTCCCATTTCTGACAGAAAAGTTAAACTAGAGCACGCAGTATTCATGCAAGTGGCCCAACGACTTTCTTAGTATAGCTATGATAACACAGTGACCTTGTTGTTGGGTTGAGACATAGAGGAAGGCCTCATCAGTCTCATTGTGGTCTGAACTATGTGAGGACAGCTGCAAGGCAAAAAGACACATTGATCCCACACACATATGGTGAGCAGCTCTCTCTATTCAACTTTGCACTCTTAAAAGGAAAATTCACCTTAATGTATTCATCCACGTAATAAATCCGATACTTGTTACTTTCCAAGAAATATTTTACACTGTGCACAAGTGTTGCACTTTAGTTTGCCTTTATTTTGCAGCCGCTTTCAATCAACCTGCTTTGTAAACTTCTACTTCAGTGTGCAACTTCCTACATTTTCAAGAAGGCTTGTTGACAGAGAGCAGAGGACTAGGTCGAACTTGTTGCTTTCTGTCCAGATTACAGAGAGTATAAACAGACGGTTGTGCAAGTTCAAGGTAATTTAGAGCTCTTTATCAGAGGAGAGTCTGCTTAACAATTAAAGGACATAGTAGGGGTGTAAAAAAACATTGATTTGCATTCAAATTGCGATTCAAGCTCTACCGATTCAAAATCAATTCATAGAATTCGAAAAAGCCATTTGTCTTTTTTTTCTTCTTTTTTTTAAAGGTTTTTATTGTATGTCTACTGCAATCATATGATAGATATATACTTTATTAAACCCCAAGGGGAAATTCAAGGTCCCAGTAGCTTACAGACATCACACGACAGAAACATACAGTACATCATAAAAGGATGTTACAAATAATAAATAAAATAAAACAAATATAGAAATCCAGATGAATAATATGAATATGAAATGAAACTTCATTTACATACTGTGAATTGTGTTTTTTAAATTGAGAATTGATTTTTAATCGAAAAATCGATACTGAATTGAATCGTGAGTCTAAAAATCTGAATTGAATCGTGACCTTTTCTGAATCGTATGCCCCTAGGATACAGTGTCCAAATATATAACACATATGTCTCTTTTATTGGCTTGTGGTCTATATTCTGTTCATGTGGATGTACAAATTGGTCTAGCCTATGCCATGATGGCAGCTCAAGACAGATGTCATTTGTCTTTGTTTGGTGTGATGCTGTTTTTCACCACTGAAACTGTATATGATGCTGTTAGACTACATTCAAATCCTCCACAACCACATGTCACATCTTCTGCATTAAACATGTGTAGTTTTAGAAAAGGGATATTTGTGGTTTTGGATGCTACTGGCTAACAAAGGTTAGATACTGTAGTCCTTTGATTGCAAACAACGCTGCAGAAGCCCTGTCCTCACAGTGAAGAGGCAGGGTTCCCACACACACTCTGACTCTGAACAACAACAGCTAATTCTGACCATACTTGCGGCTAATGTTAGCAAGCCAGCTATGAACACACACCAGGTAAATAAGACAATAACTTTTTAACACGGAGTCTCATTTCTCATCTCACCTCCTCCCCACACCTCCAGTCAAGGGTAACACATAGCTGCCGGACCAGTCTATCAACTGAACACACAGAGACCAAATTGAGCTCAACTTTCCATCAAACTCCTGGTCAAACAGTGAACCCCCAAAATAATCAAAGTAACAAAGCATCACTGGGGTAGTAACTTAATGTTACATTGTACATTCATAATGATGAGTGTTTAAAGGTAGGCATCCCTTTAAAAGCTATTGATGCAATAACCTAACCCCTTACTAGGCCCGTTTCCTTCTGTTGACCTTATTCAACTTGTTATCTTTGGGATATTTGTAAGGAATGCAGGGCTGTTTTAACTGTTTATGTATGAGTGAAGTCATTATGTATATAATATTGCCCAAGTGAATCACTCCTTTCCCTGGCCTCCCTGGGACTTTGTGTGCCTGAACCGTTCTGTAATTTTCGCTTTTTTGGGCATTCAAAATGCAAAACCACCTGTCACGCATGCCGATCCAGCGTCTATCTAAGGAATGTTGATAATCTGTTGGTTCAGACTTTAGGTCCGAGGCTGAAATAATATGTGACCGGTCCTCATCAATGGTTAACAGCGGCTAAGCAGCTGACCCGCTCTGGTTCTGCAGATGAGACCGTACCTCTGATAAAACATGACTTCAATGAGTATGACGTTGAATTTCCACAGATGGTACTGTAACTGTATTGTTCCTAACTGCTGGACGGAAACATGTTGACGTACTGTGTGTGAACGCACCGCTGGACAAACACTGGCTTATTTTTTTGAATAATAGTGAAAGGACAAAATGGATGATGAATTCTTGATGGGAGTCTAAGTCATGGGTGAAAGGTGAATGGAAACCATTCATGACACTTCCTGTGTATTATTCTAGTCTAAAGCAATATTTCCTGTTTGTTTTATCATTTGTAAAGTAAATCTTGCTTTTTCTGAAGCAAAGAAAAAATAGTCTCATTATGTGGCAAATAAATGACTTCGTTTTCCAACTTTTAATTTTAAAATCAAACTCACTTTCAATACTGAAATTCAAAGTACAAGCTTATCAGCGCCATTCTAATAAAAATAATGTTATATCTGGCCCTGCAGGTTCTTTAAACTGAGATAACTGTTAATAAAGGCCCATTGAGGGTCAGAGTTCCCCGACCTGATTATTTCTGGCTGGCTTATATAACCGCGAGTAGCTTCAGCCCTTAACATAGCTCCCTCAGTCTCTGCAGATAAGCCTCTGCAGCGATAACGCAGCTCCACTCAGGTCCATGAACACAGTTAGGAAGGAGAGAAAAGGGGTAATTGGCTAGTTTGACTGAGCGTGCCCTGAGGGTAACTTCAGTGAATCCCTTTTAGAATAAAATCGGACTAAGTGAGGCTGCGAGTGCAGCCTGCAAAGGGGACAAAAGCAGCCACAGGTAGCGCTGGAATGTCTTAACTTTAGGCTCAAGGTCTTTGATGATAAAAATTAAAAAGAAAAGAAAATCTGTTTAAACACCCCAACGCCTAATGTATAAAAGAAGAAAACTGGAGCCTTCACTTGCCTTCACAGCTAGTGTTTTTAACGGTTTAGAGATACATCTGGCTGCACCCTGTGTTCAATATACTCTACTGTAAGTATTAGTAATTAAGGGGGCGTCAGGGGGTGGGCAGGATGACTAAGTGAGATTTTGGGTGAAAAGTGAGAAAAAGGAAGAGTAAAGCAGCCAATCTTTTGCATTAGCCTACTTTGTTTTTAGTTGGAAAATATATTAGAGATGACAGGTTTACCTGTTAGTTGATCTTAAGCCACATTTTAAACACATTTCTAGCTAATAATGTGAAACTGTGTTCTACATTTATAATCAGTTTATTATCAATGTTAATTTATATCTAAAGTTACGTTTATGTCATTTATATGGCATGACTAAAAAGATTATGTTTGATATACTGCATCATGGAAAAAATACAAACAGGTACCAATGGGTAGTCTATGCTATATTTTTTCCATACATCTTTGATGTTTGCTTTATGTCAAACCATTCTCATTTTGCCATCTAACTCTCACCGTGTAGGAAAATAATTCAAATGTGCATAAACATCTTTTGGTCAATCTTTATTATTTTTCTGCGCTTTCTCAGTGTTTTTGTTGTATTTTTTTGTCAGTCCGGAAAAAAATAAGACGAAGCAGAGTAAAATTCCAGTATGTCATCGTGTCTGGTGTCTGTGATTCCTAATGGCATCACCGGCCGCTGATTGGCCGCCCCTCCCGCGAGCTGCAGAGGTGGAAAGTGGGCGTGCACGCCGCTCCGGCGCGCTATATGTACGGCTGTGCGCCTCTCCGGGATCAGGGGGAAACGCTCAAGAGAGGCGAGAAGCAACAACAGCCAGAGCAGAGACTTGGACATTACACACCGCCTAGCCTACTACTACAGCGGACCCAGCCGGACTCCATACACACTTTATTCCAGCAGCATAGAGGAGTGGAAAAGTTTGGAGAAATGCAGTCAGTGTACCGGCACCTGATCAGCCTGCTGTTTGTCTTCAGCAGCCTGCAGGTTATCCAGCTGACGGAGGGCTGCTCGTGCGCTCTGACGCACCCGCAAGACGCCTTCTGCAACTCCGACATAGGTAAGAAAACGTGTTAGAACCATCCGTGTCCTGCTGTAAATAACCGGGGTTTTCATTTTTAAACCGGTACTGCGAGCAGATGTTGCCTGTCACTCAATACGGGAAATAAGACTGAGCTGCGATCAATTTACTGGACGCGCGTCATTTTAGGAAAGCATTTTTCAGCTAAATCTCTCGTTTGAGAATAAGGGAAACTAAATAAGTTGCTGTATAGAATACTATTAGTATTATATTGTATTATAGCTGTCCAACTTGTAGTCAAGTGCTGTTTCCAGTATGTAATTGATATTCTAATATGACAAACCTATGAAGGACACCAATGATGCTTCTTAAAGTGATGGCTGTTACACTAAGACAAGGGTCCACTAAAAATTTCAACATTTCCTTGCTTTTCATCCCCAAATTGATGAAGTTTAGATTTCATCATATCTTTTCAAGCTACAGGCATGGGTGGCTCAAAGGAGAAGAAGTATGGGTGGTGTGAATTAACACCAGTTGATCAAAAGGATCCAGTCAGCTTAGATGTTTCAGATTGTTATTTATCTGCACACACTGATAATTCTCTGTCTGGCAGGAATGCAGTTGTAACTCAGATATGCCCGGCCTCTGGTGCACAAAAAGCACAGGGGGGATGTAACAGAGCTTTATTTTTTTCTTTACTGCCTGGTTATTTGTCTTACTCCCCAGAATAATATAAACTTGGGATCTGGCTAAGGCTGATGATCAAGACTGGTATAATCTGATCGGCCCTGCAAGGAGAGAGATTTGGGTTTTTGGTTTGAGAGTTGCAGGCAGTTTGGGGGGGGGGGGGGGGGGGTTGAAATGTGTCCGATTGGACAGGAGGACAGCTGATTTGTAGTGGGAAAGGAGACGTGTTTCTTTTCACTGACAACCTGTCACTTAAAGCCACATATACATACTTATACAAATAGTCTTTTTCAGTGCAGCTGATATTTTTCTTTAATAACATTTGACCCAAAAATTTGAAACCATCATGAGGCTCTTTTAAACCCTAAAGTAAAAAAAACTCTTTTAAACCCTGACACATAATCACACAATAAACTCAGTCTAAACTGAGCGCACACACACACACACACACACACACATACACACACACAAGCCATGTGTTTGCAGTGTCAACTTACACAAGTGAAGCGACAAACACACACACACATACACACAAAAGCCATGTGTTTGCTGTGTCAACTAACACAAGGAAGAAACACACACACACACACACACACACACACACACTGCGCGGCCATGTGTTTGCAGTGTGTCTAATAAGGGAGAGAGAGACACACACATATATACACACACACACAGCAGCCATGTGTTTGCCGTGTCGACTAACACAAGGGAAGAGAGGAGAGAGACACGCACGCAAGCCACACACACACACACACACACACACACACACACACACACACACACTGCAGCCATGTGTTTGCAGTGTCGACTTACAACACAAGGGGAGAGAGAGCAAGAGAGAGACACACAAACACACACACACACACACTCTTTTGTCATTCCTGCAATTTGCCACATTGTGAGCTTTTGGAGGTGCTGGTAGGTGAAGTTTGTTAACTTTGGACAGAGCCAGGCTAACGTTTCTCCTTTTTTAGTCTTTATGCTAAGCTAACCTAATGGCTAGTAGCTACAGCTGCAAAGTCAACATGCAGTCACGTCAACATACAGCTTTAATTATGACCTCATATTGTATAAATAGGTAAAAATCGGAATCCTTAATAACCAATAATAACATTTTTGGAATATCGTTTCCCATCACTCTTCCAAACAGATAAAATGACTTTCTATATTTAACTGTTGGTCCAACAACAAGAAATACTCCACGTTAAGACTTAACATATCTTCATTTCATAAGTAGTGTCCTATGTACATCACTGCACTACAAGGCTTTTCCATTTCCAAAGGCTACTCCAAATGCAGCCAAGAACATGAGGCTTCTTTGCCCAAATTCAGAGGACACAACCAGTGTGCTTTAGGTAGGCGTAAGTCACTTCTTTTAGTTCTGACGTGGGCAGGAACTCACTATGATGCTTTGGTGAATCCTCGGTACGGTAGAGTCTTAGAAAAGAGGAGGTCCAGATTTCACCTACTAGCCCTCTGAGGGCCCCACCTTTTATAAAAGGAATCCTGTGAAATATGACAGACATTGCACATAAGGACCCAATATGGTCACTTTGTCTCTTGGTCTTTGGTAAACCCCGTTTTCCATGCCTGTGGGAACGTCTTCAGCCAAGTGACCTGGTTGGAGCAAGCGAAAATGGCGCTTCCAAAAACACATGCGATGCCTTTCACAGTCCTTTAGATCTTCAGATAGCTCATGGTGTTGGCACCCGCTGAGACTTGCCAATATAGAATCTGGGCCTGACTTCAATGGGCGCAGTGATCATTGCGAGCCCCACAAATCCCATTTCCAAGGTCCTGGCTTAGCTTGAGGTGTGCTTTGAATGCTTGCAGCCACTCTCACACCTCGGCCCTCGGAGGGAAACACTTCTGAAACACCGGATTGGATTTCCTGGACTTCCGTAATTGGAATTTAAAAAATTTCAGTCATTCAAGATTTGTGTAGAAAGCCTCAATGGTTTGAAGTGATCCTTTTATTGTCTTCTTTTCACATAGGACTTAATACCCAGTTTAAATATCCCGGCTAATGTTAAAGCAAGTCAAAGCATCAGTTCAGAAGCATAATCTGAATGTATACCAAACACATTATAAAAGGATCTCCCAATACTGGTTCATTCTTTAATTTATCGTCTATTTCTATTACCTTAAGATAACACCTGCACCTCTGCTTGTGTCCCCCAAGCTCAGTTAAAACACGCTTGGGATGAAAGAGCAAACCTTTACATGCTGGCACCCCGAACCAGGTCAGTTGCTGAGGATTAGCGTGATATGTGTTTATGCTCGGTTTGGGATTGAGGATCAGGGCAGGCCATTGAGAGAAACGGATCCCGCCCTGCTGTGGGTATTTTGTGCAGCATAGAGCAGCTTTGTGCAGCATAGCAGGTTTAGAGTGATGTATTGCCTGGGGCTTTGTGACGGCGCTCTCCTGGTACCAATACACTCTCCTCCTTCTACTAATGAGTAGCGTTTTAGCTAAATCACTACCCCCTCTGTCAGCCGCACCCCCCCCCCCCCCCCCCCCACCTCCTTAACTGCAGGTCAACAGGTGACAGATGATAACCTGAGGGAAGCCAGGACCCTTTATAAGATGCAATATGTAAGCTTAGATTAGATATCCATAGTTTTCCCAAAAGTGAGTTAAAATATGATGCAATGTCAAAGGTTCTGGATTCCGTACAAGCCTGGGATGTCCGTCCTATGAGCCAGGCGTATCAAATGTCCAGTCCATCCCTCCCTTCTCCACTGTTTTAAGCAGGAGGCTAGCAAGGGGGGCAATGGACCCAATCAGCCCAGCACAGAGCTCAGTTCACCTTCAGTTGTACTTGCTGTAAAGGGAGCATTGAGTACTTTGACATTGCTACAATTGTAATACAATCTATAATCTTTATCTATGGTGGCCTCTGTCAAAAAGAGTGAAGTCACACTTTCACAAATAATAAGAGCATTACCATAGATAATTCAAGCTACTATCAAACTACTATCAAATTACAAACAGGAATTTACAGTTAGGTAACCATCTGACCGACAAGTGGAGTGAGAGGCCGCCAGCAAGAAAGTGACACGGCAAGTGAGTGAATGACAAAGATGAGAAAAGAGAGATAGGAAAAGCAGGCACGAAGGTAGCAAGCATGCCCAGATACTGTAACACCAGGCCAATTGACAAGGCTTCAGGTGTTGGCTGTGACTCGCTTTTCAGATGCACCTAAAGATACAACAGGGACACAGGGCTTAGTTTTGAAGGAATTTGAAATGCTTTGTCAAAGCTTCCTAAAGACCTTTGTAGGTAAGTTTGCTAGCGTTTAGGAGTTCAGATGCCATCGCATTTAAATTTAAATGGGTTAAAGATTGCCATGACTCAAACAGAAGCATTTGAAAACTGGTTCTAATCAGGTATCGGAGATAGTGACAAAAACTCATACTTCATATGCTGCCTTTTCACTTTGCCAACTAGTATGGAAACGTTGCCGGCTTTATGCTCAAGCCTTATAGTGGATCCGGTTGCAGTGTTTATTTTTGAGCGTGATAGTGTGTCGTCTTGAGAATGCCTCTTCCTCCCACTC
Source organism: Etheostoma spectabile (assembly GCF_008692095.1). Classification (NCBI taxonomy): domain Eukaryota; kingdom Metazoa; phylum Chordata; class Actinopteri; order Perciformes; family Percidae; genus Etheostoma; species Etheostoma spectabile. The sequence continues at coordinate 4,042,183 of NC_045755.1, forward strand.
GCCCATTCAAACTTGGACCACTTTCTGCATACTAAAATCATCGTCACCCACCCCTTGCCTCGCTTCACCACACACACACACACACACACACACACACACACACACACACACACACACACACACACACACACACACACACACACACACTCACACCATGCCTGCAGTTTGCCACATTGTACGTAGGCTGAAATAAATGTTTAACTAAATTTCATGCTCACCTCAAGATTTAGCATTTGCATTCAAGCTTGTGTAATCCCCTGCTTTAGGCAAGAGATTCTGAGTGAAGAGCAGTGATTCACTTTTCTTTTTTTGTTGCTTTTTTTGTCAGACCGTGGTTACCTCTCTTATCTCAAAGCCTCCCACTCTTGAAAGTGTGTCCTCTGCAGAAGATGAATACTTGTGCGTCACACCACTGGCCTGTAATTCCTCATGTTTAGCTAACTAAGAGGAGGAGGGACTCTGATAGATATTTCAACACGACTATACTACTGGGTTAACTGTTATATTTATTACACAAATAGAAGTATTCAAATTTAAATTCATAGTACCTGAATAAGTTTGGCCAAAAAAGGTTGCAAATATAGGTACTTCAGCTGCCATAATCACCATATTAACCACCACTAGTACTGTAAATTAAGTAATTAATCAGTGTGATTAATGAACAGATGTTGCATTGTCACAAGACTTCTTAAACTGGTGTATTATTATTGTGAAGTATCAAACAATTAAAGCATTATATAACAAAGTAATATGTAAATGAATGCAGAAAAATGCCACATTTGATCAGATAGTCACCTCTGTTGGGGAAATGGTGGTGTCAGTCGGAGTTCAATATAAGTTGAAGTGAATATATGTCCTTGTGAGGTACTGTATACAGACATATGTACATGTGCATTAGTACATTATTAGGTAAAGCAAATGTGGTACATAAAAAGAAGAGCTTAGAAGGCAGAAACTACACAGTATGTCAATCGTTTCCAGTGTAACCAAGGTGATGTGAGATCACATTGTGAAAGGGGGTTAAATAATCACTTGTAACGTAGTCTTGTAGATGTGAGTAGGCAGTCGTGTGGTCGTACGTTAATATAACGGCAGAATTGAAAAGAGGTCAAGGGGTCACTGCAGAGGTATGACACAAATCCTCTGTCTCTGGGGCAGCTGAGGGCCCCTAACACATTCCTCTGGGTGATGGCACCATCATTGGCCAATTAGTGGCTGCCGTCCAAGAAGAGAGGACCTATCTGGGTGTACTTTGGTAAAATCAGCTGACCTGTGGCCCTTCAAACACTAAAGCTCGTCTCTCCTGAGGGTTGCTTTTGAGTTTATGGCAGAGGAGGAAACTAGTTTTTGGGGTGAAACTTGAAAAAAATAACGGCAGCAGTGTATTTAACAGAGGCAAAAGTATCTCGTTATATCTGCACATTCCTCTGTAATTGTGCCCCGCTTCCTCAGTAATTGCAGTGGCAAACGTCTGTCAAACTGCATTTGGGTGCATTTAGGAGAGGTCTGTCAGGCAATAGCGCTCTTGGTTCATATTAGAAGAGTTGACAGATTAATGGATCAAATGTTCTGCAGCAAGTTATTGTTAAAGGTCACAAAAGCGGAGGGCAGGCAGCGGGGATTGGTACATTAAAACCAAGAGCTTTGAAATGACATTTGTTCGGCTTAGTTGTGTGCTTACTTGGGAAGCGGTCAGTAAAAGCCAGTGAGTCATAACACAATGCAGACAGGTGAAAAACAATCACCTATATGCTCTGCTGAACAGTGTTGCCTCACATGCAGATTGAAAGATATTTCCATTTTGCAGCTTTGTAGCACTACATGGTTAATGGCTGGTTGATATTCTAAAGCACCGTTTACACACAAGTACATTTTGTTATCTTGGAGTGCCTTTATGGCCTCACGCAAGTTAAACAATAGGATTATTAGTGACGCTAGTGGTGTAGCTCTACTGATAGATGTCCACCACTTTGGTCCGCAGTGAAATGTCTTAACAATTACTGGATGGATTGCGATGGAATCAAGGTCCCCAGAGGTAAAGTGATCCTCTGACTTTTTATCTAGTGTTACCACTGTTTTTCACCTAATATATCAACAACTATTCTATTGATTTCCATTCAAATTTCATACAGACATTTGTGGTCTCAAGAGGGTGAATTGTAATAACTTTGGTGATCTTCTGACTTTTCATCTAGCGCCACCATCAGGCCAAAACGTGTCCAATACTCAGCTGTATTTAGCTAATTAGCTCATGTTAGCATTTAGCACAATGCACCCAAGTACAGCCTCAGAGCCCTGAAACCTCATGTAACTCATTTGTCCTTTTGGCAAAGACAACTTAAAAAGAACTATCCTTTACATTTTGCACTTTCATTTATGATCAGAAGCATTTCTCAAATACACCAAATTTAGCCCAAATGAACCAAATAAAGAACACTATGTGTGGAGTGGTAAACTCCTGGAAGGCCACATTCCTTTGATTTATTCAAACTGGTTCAAAATAAGTTTTTGAGGATGTTTAAATAACTGCTTGGTTCAAACTGGGGTCTTCCTGTCCAAAATAAATTTGTGGTCACCACTTTTGGGTGGCCGTGCTGTAACTTCTTCCTGTAGGAGATCTATTTTTATGCCTATTTAAAATTTGCCTGGAAGTAGGACAGCAAGACAAACAGAGACCAAACAGAACATGCCACATGCCTCATTTCTTTCTCCAGTAAAAGAATGAAAGGCTCATAATTTTTTCCCTTTCTGGGGAATGTGAGCCCCTGAAGAATGTGTTAAGGAAATTCCATCGGGAGAAGATAACAAGCATGGTGTTAGTTGTGTCTGCAGCCGGTCGGCTGTGGGCAGCAGGTGAACTTAACAGAGGATTGACTGCTTATGCAGGGCCCACAGCCATGGCCTTTTTACAAGAAGCCTCCACACTCCAACATGAGGGAAAGCAAACAAATCAAAGTCCCCTCTGAACATTTTCACCTCACCAACGTTTACATGAAGGTCCTGCACGCCGATAAGATCTTTTTCAAGCCCTGATCCCAATACAGAAGGAAACAGAGGAGACAAATACTGCACTTTTTCCGCCCCTCTGATGTTTTTAATCCAGCAAAAATCTGATTGGAGTCACATTTTGCTATTTATGATGTGAATAATACAACTGCAAAATCAAAACCAAGTTTCCTGTGATTACTAAACATTCCATGTGAGCAGTCATCATGTGAGCAGTCATTCAAAAACTCTTAAACACCAGCAGTGAGAATGAAGCCTTGATACAGACAATTTCTGTATCAAACTCAAAAGTCCCTGTAGTGTTCTTTTCCCACTGGTCTTCCAAACAGCAGCAATGCAGAAAATCGGATAAACGGATTAACTGTGGTCCCAACCGGTCCTGAAAAGGTCTTTATAATGGGTTTGCAAATGCCTCCTACCGGCCTAGGCTGAGTGTTATTTGATAGATTAGATACGAAAGCTTGTATTTATACGTTAGAGGGATGCAACAGTTTGCTCAGATCATTTTATTCATTGTCCATCTCCTCTCTTCACAGTGATTCGAGCTAAAGTCGTGGGCAAGAAGCTCCTGAGAGATGGACCTTTTGGAACGATGCGCTACACAGTCAAGCAAATGAAGGTGAGAGCGTCAATCCTCTGCTTCTTGCAGAGAATTACATGAGAAGACTAATACCTGTTTCATGTCACTGAGCTAAACATGAAGCTAGAGCAGTATGGTTAGCCTAGCACGGTTAGCCTAGCTAATTGTAAAGATGGTTTAAAAACAGCTGGCCGGCTTTGCTCAAAGTTAGAAAAATCCTACCATCACCTCTAGCACTCATCAATTTACATTATGTAAAGAAGATATAACTTAATTATTGGACAACATCTGGCCAGCTGCCCCCCCCCCCCGCCCCTCAGTCTTTTTAATAAGCTTAATCTAAAATAAGCATTTTTATTAATAAAAAACAATCTGTAGTCAGTACATTTCTGTCTGTGTATGGATTAAACAAATTTGGTTTCTTTGTTTTATTTTGGACTGGGCAAAGCTAGCTGTTTCTCTCTGCTACAAGTCTATAGCTAAGCTAAGCTAAGCTAAGCTAAACACCCCTTGGCTCTAGCTTCATACAAGTGGTATCAATCTTCTGTGGCAGGAACTCTAGAGTTACAAGGCTGTCTCTCCGCCCCCTCACCCGCTTTGTGATAGCTTAAAAGCAGTTTGGGATACTTAGCGTGAAAGCCCGCTTTTCACTTCCTCTATATTCTTACATAACACTGCATATTTTTGACAGATGCTGACATCCGCCTGCTGCTCAGACAGGAGCCAGGCCGGAGGATTAGCGGGCTTACAGGCATTATAGCTCAACCAAACTCCTCGCTCTGAGTGTGAACATTTCAACAGAGTCATGCACTGCATCAGTACAATCCCAGTTTGTACAAAAGCATTAAGTGGCCTCTTGTTAGTGAAGCACACCAATAACCACTGTAAGGATTATCGTCAGGAATTAGATGTGGCCTTTGCACCTCTTGGGTTATTTATTTGTATTACAGTCTGCTAATTTACACTGCGAACAGTGGTTTTCCTTGTGGGCTATAATATAATGCGATTCCCTCCCAATTTCAACAAATCTTATGGGACAGAGGTCTTTGGCATTCCCAAACCTCCAGTTTCAAGCTTAAGTAACAGGTTGTTCTGCTTTTCTGGGAGCGATGCATCCAAAACAGGGATTTCCTGTTGTTCCTAGACAAATAAATTAAACTGAAGACACAACAGTTTTCAGGGCAAACACTCACTGTTGGCTCTGCATACCCAGGATTAATAAAAGGAGCTGATGTCCACAGTTTTGCAATGCCCTTACCAAAACAGAATCAAAGATAAAGCACATGCCACAATGTAATAATGTTATCTATTATTTAGTTAAAGGTCCCATGGCATAAAAATTTCACTTTATGAGTTTTTTTTAACATTAATAGGAGTTCCCCCAGCCTGCCTATGGTCCCTTACTGGCTAGAAATGGCGATAGGTGTAAACCAAGACCTGGGTATCCTGCTCTGCCTTTGAGAAAATGAAAGATCAGGTGGGCTGATCCGTAACCTTCCCCTTATGATGTCATAAGGGGAAAGGTTACCTCCCCTTTTTCTGCTGTGCCCACCCAGAGAATTTGGACATCATGGCTTTCAAACAAGCAGAGCATGGCAGTTGGTCAAGCCCCCCAACCCCCTCCACCTTGCCCCCCCCTCCTAAATAGCATTTAACGGCAGAGCCTATTAGTCATTCTTAAGTATGTCATCTGATAAAGCCAGGCGTACTGTTTTCATTCCTGATTATTAATGTGAAGAGGTAGAGTCAAGGGTGTGGGGTACAACATTGTAATTTTTATTCAGGTTTAAACTCCAATTTTGTTTTTTTCGTGTCTTGCAGATGTACAAAGGATTCGACAAAGTCCAGCACGTGCAGCACATTTACACGGACGCTTCAGAGAGTTTGTGTGGTGTGAAGTTTGACATCAACAAGTACCAGTTCCTGATCACAGGTAAGCTCACTGGCTAACAAAGTTTTTTTGTGTTTTTTTTTTTTTTTTTTTTTAATCAATGATCAACGTTGGCAGGAAAGGGTTTTACGAAAGATGCTATCAAGTTCCATTATGGGAAGTGTAGGTTTTTGGAACTCGACCCACACTAGGGACTAAAAGTCAGACTATCTCAGCAGCTGCTGCTTTGATTTTGACTATTCTTTTTCTCATCTGTCTTTCGCAAGACACCAAACTACATGGAACAACTGGAAATAACTGGAGTACCTCCTTTAATTAAGCTTGAGGGAGTTATGTGTCTGCCACGGCTGATTTTGAAAAGTCCAACTGCCTAATTATATATATATATATATATATATATATCTTTTTAAGTGAATAGAGTTTTTTTGTGTGTCATCACATGAGCTAAGAGCTCTCATTTCCTAGCAGTTAGCCAGTCAGAGTCAAACAGCTTAAAAAAAAATGTTACAGAGTCCATGGTAGAACTTCAGACATTACCACAAAGTAATGAAATACATGTGGCAAAGCACCTTTGATAAGTACATCTTAAGTTTAAAATATTTTACAAAGTTGTTGCAAAGGGGAAGAATTAATCTCCAAAACTCTTCTATTTTACATGCATTTAAAAAAACAGCTGTTCCTTTGTACATTAGAGGGAGACATTTTCTCAATGTCCTTGGACTGCAGTATTTATGAAAGATGAAATAGTGACTAATGAGATGCCTTTGGGATTGGAATATACAGTATCAAAAAAAGGTTTACTTTATCAGATCTTTGCTTCATCAAAATTAAACATTTAACACCATGTTTGTGAGTTGACACGCAAAACCATCAAAACAAAATTGGTTTTAACTGTTGACATGCTAAATACTTTTCAGTCAGGTAACTGTTGTTCCTTCTCAGAGTGATTTGTCCTGTGACACAACCTTTCCCACTATTTATACCCTACTATCTGCCCCTGTGAAATCCGGCAAACCGGGGCCCCTTTAAAAAGAAAAAAGGTGCCCTTACTTCCCTTGACTTCGTATATAACGTCGCTAAGTCCTGACTTGTAAATACTGTAACTGCAACCCACAGTGCAAGCGAATGAGCCGCCGTTGCCAGGCAGCGACGGCTATGTTTACCCAGTCCAGCTGCGAGTGACATCACTGACGTCTTTTGCTGCTCTCAAGGCATCTATAATAAGTCTCTGCATATGATCAAGGCTGTATTACGGGCAATTTAAAGGCACCAGGCCCTGTGAGACGAGCTGCTTGGCTCTTCTTTGATTGAGCCTCGAGTGCACTGGCCCTGATTAGTATTTGAGAAGCATGTTACACACTCAACACTATGTAATAAGCCTGCGAGGGACTCCAGTAATCCCAGCGTGGCGATGCCAGCAGAGAGGGAAGTTTCAGGGGGGTCGAAGAAGCAAATATTTCTGAGCTGTCAAATTCCCGCGTGGTGACAACACGGTGAAGGAGACATACGGTGACAAATAGTGATGTTCCTGAGTGCTCGCAGGCCGCCACGGTGCACCTGTCTCAGGAGTCGGTAAGCCACAAACGGCCCGGCGCTAAAAATAGACGTCTGCTGACCTTTTGATATTCAGAAATAGGGGTGTTGGTTTAATATGGGCTTACTGTGTGAGACTGTCTTACCATAGATAAACAAGTTAGATTGCTTAAGCGGTAATTTTATATTATCCTATGTTACATGCGGGGGGGGTTTTGAAATTAGACAAATGGCAAAATAACATGTCAGCAATATGATGCAACATCGGATTAAGTAACTGCCAGTGAGGCTAAGATCAGTAAAGTTATTTAACACTTCGGAAAACACAGAATCTCCAGAAAACCACAAATCTGGATGATGCTATCATCTATGCTGTGTTGGCAATGTCTGTCGATCGGTTAACCACTTTTTTCTCAAACTGATATCTCAACAACTATTGGATGGATTGGCATGAAATCTACACCTGTGTCTGCAGAAGAGAGAAATCCTATCCGCACTGACCTGATAATCAGGTGTTGAATCAAATTTTAAGAATGAAATCTCAACCCCTGCTGAAACAGCAGAAAGCTGTTTTCAAGTTTTGTCGCACTGTTACTTCCTCTGGAGGAAACTACTAGAACTGTTGGGTCCTTGTAAATTCTGGAATGTGGTCTAGACCAACTCCATCTGTAAAGTGTCTCGAGATAACTCTTGTTATGAATTGATACTATAAATAAAATTGAATTGAAATTGAATTGAAGTAGTACTTATAGATTTAACTTATGTCAACCAATAGCCTCTGTTTTTTTCCTTCCTCAGGTCGAGTGTACGATGGCAAGGTCTACACGGGGCTGTGCAACTTCAACGAGCGGTGGGAGCGCCTCTCATTGGCCCAGAAGAAAGGCATCAACCATCGCTACCAGCTGGGCTGCAACTGCAGGGTGAGTGGAAACCAGCAACCTCCGCCCAGCAAGGTCAAGAAAGATGAGGGAAGAAGAGGCGGGAGGAGGAACAAGAGAAGGAGGAGCTAGAGCTTACTGCGCCTCCATTTTACAACTAAAACTAAACCTAAAACTGCTGCAACAGGTTGACCACTTCTATAAAGTCCATTAGCGTGCTTATTAATGATTACAGGAGGAAGGAAATACTTCTAACACATGTAATGTGAGGGTCAGACCAATTCAGGCTCATCAATGCTACTGTCACTTCTATTGCTAAAACCCTTTACTCATACTTAAACAACCCTCACAGTTACATTGCTGTTGTTATTGAGACTGAATTATGAGCGTACTTTCCACTTGTTATACATCATGGCTGTTTAGCAGCAACAGAAATAGAGAGAAAACAAGTTTTATTACTATCATTGGGAGTTATTAAATAACAGCTCTGGAATCAGCTCAAGTCTTCATGCCCAGTTTTTATGTGACTCAAACATGCAGACTGCTGTTGTGCAGCTGCTCACCCGCCTCGCAAACGTCCTACTGTTACAGCAGTGTCCTGGACATCTGCTAACACAATCGGCCGATGGCCCCTATCAGTACAAGTGGATTAGCGGAGAGACCTATTTTGTTCCCAGTGCAGGCCAGTGCCTGTAAACTGTGTTCAGTGTGTACATGGCAGCAGCCCAGAAGGCATCCAGAGAAGGCCAGCGATCAGAGAGTCAGGCATAAACATCATCACATCAAGTCATTAAACGCATTTCGCCGGCCTCCGCATTCCTCCACAAATGATGATTTACTGCACTGGAAAGCAGGAAGCTTGGCGTACCGGTTAAAGAATTATCACATCTAGAAAACCACTCAAACAAGGAAGTTATGCCAAACATCTCTGAACCGTTGAGGACACGCTCTCCAGGCTTGAATAACACCCAAAATGAGAAGTGTGCCTTCTAATTTGCTAATTGAATTTGCTGGCTCATTCATATCCAGATAAGTGCAGCTCCATGCAGCTGATGACTCCGTTTTGCTGTCAATAAACAGCATTTCCGTTCATCACCTCTCTGAGTAGTCATGTGACTCTTCCTGCCAATTCACGCTGTATATTCACCCGTGAAGCTGCCTTTTTGTGCGAGCACCTGGTGTGACAGGACAAAAGACGCTCAGTAAAAACTAACTGAATCATTACAAAACTACAAAAACATCACTGCTTCAGGAAGATGGCTGACATTCCACAGCACAAAGCATACAAATGCCAGGGTACACTTACTGGTTTTGTTAGTTATTTTAAAAAGCTGCCTTTTCACACCTTATCTAATAGAGTGCTGCAGTAAATGACTGAAAGCTGAAAAGCAGTAGAGAAATGATGAGATTCCATGTTCTAGATGTTGCATATTCACGCTTTAATATTTCAACCAAATCATATACTCACTTCCTTTCTTCCAAGCTTATTTCTCTTGTAAAATTGTGAGACTTGGTTTATATGTTAATGGATCATTAAGCTAATTCTGCTTTGGCCTTTGCAAAAACTTCTAGACTGTAGACTCAATGTCGAAGTTGCATGCTACTAATTACAGTTAGCTTTAACAAGAAAATAAGCTCAATACAGCATGTCCTTAAGCAACATAAAAGGAATAACTTTGGAAACTATACTTATTTGCTTTCTTGGCAAGATTTAGGTAAATACATTGATAGCAATCTCACCTCTAAATGCTAAATTTGAAGCTAGAGCCAGGGGACCGTTAGCTTAGGTAGCCGTAGCCTCAGATTATTCTTTTGAGGTCAACCTAGCTTAAGATTTGGAATAAGAAGATATGTAAGTCTTATTAGTGAACATACCAAGAATGTCCTTCCCCCACTCTCTCCCCTTTCATCTCTTTGGCTGTCTTGTTTAAATAAAGGCCTAAAATTGCCCAATAAATAATCTTTAAAAAACTACAGGGTTTACACTAGTTGTTGCTAGTATCCAGTCTTGTTTTCTGCTTTATGGCTACATCTTTAGTTTCGCTTCTGTCTCTGTAGATTAAGCCCTGCCACTACCTGCCATGCTTTGTGACCTCAAAGAACGAGTGCTTATGGACGGACATGCTGTCCCACTTCGGCTATCCCGGCTACCAGTCCCGGCACTACGCCTGCATCCAGCAGAAGGAGGGCTACTGCAGCTGGTACCGGGGCATGGCCGCACGCGACAAAACCACCATCAACGCCACCGACCCTTGAACCTCAAATGCACCCTGCCCCAAATCCACTGCCGCCTCCCTGACTCCGTCCTATCCCGATATATCTTCTAGAGTATTACAGGACTCTAAGCTCTCTGGCCTGGGTATCAGCCTCTTTAAAAGGGGCAAAATAGAGAAAAGAAAAAATCCATTACAGTGCCTGTTTCGTAGAACTTCTGATTTAAAACAATACCTTTTTTGTTGTGCAGATCGCCCTGTTTAACTTTCATTTTCCCACAAATCCTTGCACCAAAACCTTCTATTCAGGGTTCAGTGGTGAAAAGAGAGACATTAATAAGGCCAATAAGAAGTGTAAGACCTTGATAAACCACTATTGGATCTTCAGAATTAAAAACTAACTGACCTGTACATACCATTGGTGGTAATTAGCAAGCTGCAGTTACCCTACTGCTAACCTAGTATTATGGTCATTTTGTGCATTGAGGCAGTTTCTTTTGAAAAGCAAGGACTGAATGTCAAATCAATGAAAAACCAACAGCCAATGATCACTATGTACATACATATAAAGATGTCACATTGCTACACTTGCTAGCATTACATCACAAACTTCTGCAGTTCCTACACATCGACAATACAGATGGAGTGCCAATGTGAGGTTTGAGCTCTTATATTACACCTCTCATAAGTTAATATCCCTTATATATTTTTTGAAAATGGTATTGTTTTACAGTGAAGTATACATTGATTATCTTCACAGTTTTTACTGTTACATGTGTCTTTATGGCTTGTAGTATCTCTGCTTACCTGAATGTTTGCAATGTAACTCATTTCACAGTTATATCACAAACAAAGTCCTTTCTGTTGAGCACTGTTGAATATCAGAGAAATGCTAGAAATGTCTGTGTTACAGTGCCAACGCAGGGACGAGCTCACTTCTTGCAGAGATGGTGATATTTTATTTTTTGCTGTATATAACATAAGCTACAGAAATGAACTATCAACTTAGCTGAAACCTCTGTAATACATTTATTTATATGTTTATTGGATGACACAGTAACTGTCGTATCATCTGCACACACACACAAAAAAGAACTAAATATATAATAACAGGTCAAAACTACATTGCGACAACCATCACAGCCGGTGCAACCTTCCAGAGTGAAGGACCAGCGTCTCCAGTGGTATGGTACTTCTGGTACTTCTGTATGTTAGTTTGATCATAGTTCCCCTGACTGGTACTCTACACCAATCCAATGAAAGTCAAGTATAAGAAGAGGTTTCAGACATTGAGCTATTTTGTAAGTGTATATTCAAACGTTTTTTTATTTAACTATTTCAAATGAAAGTAACAATATTGTCACTAAATTTAGTTTTCTTCACCTGTTCCTATCTAGTTTTTTTTTTTAATTTTCTTTCACAGTGCCATACCTTCAGTCCATTCCATGAACAGACACAGACTAAGAAAATATCACATCGCTAATGAACTGTGGCTTTGACCAAGTTGGTTGTTTTTAGTTTGACATATTGGGAACTATGCTTATTTGCTTTCTCGCCTGAAGCTAGATGAGCCAGTTAACTTAACTTACAGTCCGGGACTATTTGCTAAGATACTAACTTGTCAATGTAGCTTTTATATTTAACAGACGCACACGAGAATGAGAATTTGCGTCTATCAGCAAGAAAGTGAATACGCTTTTTTCCCCAAAATGTAAAGCTTTTTTTCTCATTCATTCATCTCATTCCAAAATAACAAACGTGCCGATTTCCCTCTGTTTTCTTCATGTGAAAACAGCATTTAAACCACCTCTGGACACTAAAGCTAAAGTATGATAAAATCAGTGGAGGAAGACAGGGATACTCAACAAAAGGCCAATATTTGTCCGATAAATGTAACTAAATTACAATAAAAATTATTTAATTTAAGTAGTGTTTGTCTACCATGTTTAATTTTGCACCACAAGTACTCAGCAAGTCATAGCCTGTCGGCCTCCTCTTGATAATACATATTTGGCTCTAGTATGCAACATACAGTCACGATTAAGTATCATTTAGTTTTGTAAAAGGTTACAAAAACGTTAATATTTAATGACATTCGAGGGAAAATACATTATGTAAAGCAAACAAATATACGCCAGTAGAGGTTTATTTTGTACAAAACGTGTCCTTTCTGTCTTTATACATGTTGACGAGGCTCTTTCACCAGCTGTGGCGTTTCTGTCTTACTATTTCTGTGGTTCATGTTTGTGTAAATATATTGTCTTGTTAACACAGAAACACTTGGTCAAGAAAAAAGAAATCCAATCAAGGAAGCAGTGTACAGTCTGTGTGTAAACACTGATTCCTGAAGAGAGAGAGAGAGAGAGAGAGAGAGTGTGTGTGAGAGAGTGTGTGTGTGTGTGTGTGTGTGTTTGTGTCGGTGTTGGTGTGTGTGTGTGTGTGTGGGCGGTGGGTGAAGAGTCCCTTGTAGGAGTTGTAGAAATGTTTGACTTAATTTCTGTGTTTTATATTTTTATAATAAAGATTTAATGAAAAACGGGCCCACAGGAGGTCGATGGTGATTTTTCTGTGTCGGTTCTCTGTACTGTGTTAATAAAGAACAATGTCTACGAGGCACTCACCATCTGCGTGTGGTTGGGATAGAAGGTTTGTTCATTCAGGGGGAATTTCTCAGGACCGAGGGAATGGTAGAGCTTAATCATCTGAGAAAACTGCAAGCAGAAAATAAACAAGACAGTGAGAGGTTATTATTTAAGCAGGGAGGACGGTGGGGGGGGGGGCTACACCTGTATACAATATAAACCATTAGTACAGTCAGACACAACTCAAAACACTTGTCGCCCTGAAAAGGAAAAATCTATTCTAAGATCATGTTGTTATTTTACTTTTTTGGTGGACTGACTTCCTGTCACCTGCCTTCCCTACTTCAGTTAATGGATTTGAACTTGTTGCATCCAACTGTGGGTTATTATAGCTTGACATTGTAGCTAGGGCTGGGTATCGTTTAAAAAAAACAAATTAGAATACCAGTACCCTTAAAGTGATACCGACACCAACCATCATCACTTCATTTGAAATATCCTTCTGCATTTTATGCATTTGTTTTTTTATGTTTTGGTGGCATCAACTGCCAACTCAAGTCACATTTAAACCATAACTATACAAAATGTGGGTTTTTTTCTAGCTCTGGGTACAAAAAGGATGTAATGCAGGTATTGTTTGATATTAAGGTTCGATATTACTTGGTACTGGGTTATACCCTGCCATATTGTAATTGTAGCTGCATTGTATTTAGAGAAGTTTTCTCCTACTATGGGTGTAGAAATGTTTTTCTACATCTTTTATAACCAGGTGTTTTCCCCTTTGTGATTGCAGAATGTCTAGGCATAATGGCAGCTCTAAAAAGAAGCCCTTACTCTGATACTGAGCCACTGACAACCAAACCTGACATTTTCTTTTGATGTTTTAGATAAACAGCGGGGTCGCATGTCCCATTAAATCCTACATTTATTTTTAGCCTATACAATATTTTGGTGTTTTGTTTTTCCTTGTACACCTTAAATATAAGGAATAAAATAAATGCATTTAACAGATTCTGCCTATTCTAAATACATACTGTAAATCAAAATAGCACTTTCAGATTTTATTATAAACAAATGTTGATATAATAAATATAAAACTTTGGGAGCATCCCAATAAAATCTAAAAAAGTAAGGTATGCCTTGTAAAAAAAAAAAAAAAAGTAACAGCTGTAAATATGTGGTAAATGAGCTACAACATGGAGAAGTGCATACTTATACCACATTATGGAAGTATGTGTGTTGTTGTGGAACATATTTGCTCCTTTAATCTTATACTTACGTAGAAAGAGTAAAATTATAAACTCATGCAGACCTAAGCGTTTTCACTCCAATCTTGCATCTTGTCGTCTCCAAGTACAGAGCAAGTAACAATGTGTGATGGCTGTGGAGGCCACTGGCTCTGCTGACTCCAGAGACAGGTGTTACAGCTCCCTGTAATGGCCCGAATAAATCAGCCAGGGTAGCCGCCAAGGGAGGGACTCACAACACCTTTGTTTGGGTTAAAGTAGAACAAAGAGAGCACTTAAACATTGCTTACCACCCAAGGTTTGCTGCAGAAGTTGTAGATGGAGAAGAGAGAGTTGGTGCTTGGGACGCCGCCAAAATGCAGGCCGATCACAAGGTTCCTGAAATCCTCACCGGGGATCATGCTGTAGGCGTGCTGGCGAATCAGGACGAAGTCTGGCTTGAAGGACCTGCAACAAGATGGATATGGAAAACCCTCAGAAAGTGGAGTTCAGCCTGGTTTGGTTAACAATTTGCAATGTTAAGGGAGAGTGTAAACTTTTAAAGTCTTCAAAGAATTCAATAGCACTAAAGATTAATTTTTAGACTTGCTAGTGGCGTGGATTTTAGAATGGCGATGTCTCTCTGTCGGCTTTTGCCATGGAATTTGGCACACACATTTATGTCCTTTTCGAAGTGGATTGTAATAACTTCCAATTTCAATTTGTTTTATCACAAATCTGCAAAATTAATTCCCATGAGCCTCAACCATACTTTGTTAGTGCCAATTAGAAAATAGTAGCATTTTAAATAGCCAAACTAAAATCGTGAACATGGGAATCTCCTTTCTGTTTATAACTCTGGCCTGACCGTGCTCAGGTCCGTCATCTCCGGCATGTTTGCTCCACCTGAACTGACAGCTCTGTTAGCACATTAACACACTGTATCTGGGCCTTGTGTTTACAGTCGAGGGCTCCATTATTCAGCAACTTTGTCGGGCTGAAAGGGTGAGGAAAGATTCCTCGGTACACCTGATCTTTTTGGACCATCTATCCAATTAACACAGCTTAATCCTTCCTTTGCCAACTGTTCTGGGAGCAGGGCCAAGAGACCCATCAGGTACTTGGAGGCCTCATTTAAAGTCGCCCACATTTCACATTAACACAGGAAATTCACTTTGACTGCAGTCATATTTTACCTATTAATGTTTTCAGATTTCCTTTAGGTACGGCACAACTGTACATGTTTCAGATTCTTGTCAATAATTGCAATTTTAAGAAACTTTAAAAAAAATGTCATGCCAGCAAGTGTCATACGGTAACATGTTCTTATTTTGATTCTTATTTGATTGATCAGTTAATTGGCTGGGATGTGGAGAGCCGTTACAAGATATTATGCAACCCTTTAATTGCATTTTTATACTTTAGATTTCTACATTATAAATCTCTTTTCCCAAACTGTAAAATGGATCTGAATCATGCAGCATAGGTAATAAATGTAAACTTACGGTACGTAGTGTACTCTTGTGTGTGTTTTGCCATATATGATTATGGCTTTGCATACAAATTTCAGACAGGACTACACATAAACGGCTTTGTATTGTATTATGCCAATTCAGTAAAATAAAGTATGAAGTCTTTATGAAAGAGCTCATAATCAATTGAGATAAATTACAGTTGTGTTTTCATATGTAAATAACAGAACTCATACATTTAACATGTTCAAATATTGGATTTTTAAATATGTTTTTTAAGTGAGAACATAATTCAAGGATATGTAAAGTCAAAATCTAGTCATTTAACAGAAAGGGCACTTTGACACAATTGTTCAAATTACAAATAAAATTGCACAATTAATGCTGCATTAATGAATTTTAAGTTTAGTTGCCACCTTTGTCTGCTATTTGGTGCTGAGCAGGTAGTGCACAGTGGACTTATCTGTGTGTCTTTGAAATCAGCTGCCTGCTACAGCTGGAAACTAGGTTAATGAGAGCGGTGAGAGCAAACCCAAACTCTTAAACCAAAACAATGAGCTGAAAGATGCCAAACCATTCCGTAGAGCTGAGAGGAGCGTCAGAATTGGCTTCAACCCTGTGTGGGTATGTTGCGTCACTCCAAGTGACACATTACACTAAATCATGTGATTCACTGTGAATGTAAAAATATTGATAAGTGCAGCTTTTATAAGGCAGATGAAAGCAAATGTATTTACCAGATGTTTTACAGCTTCACATAAGCTCTTGCTAGATTACTTTAGTTAAATTTAGACACTTGCACATCACAAATGCACATTAGCGTGTACATATGCACAGGTATACACACATAGGAAGTAAAGGGCTGCAGGTTGGAGGGTTAAATTACAGCCAGGCCCACAAAAAGGCTCTGGGTCCTCAAGTGTTGCTTATGTTAGACGGCACAGACAGGACTGGCAGGATGACTGAGGAGTGATCTGGTCTCGGCGACAGAGCGACTACAGCTGTTCCTCCATGCTGCTGCACTCAGCCACAATGGCAACAGACCAAAGGCTTTGCTATTTATACTGGATGAAGATGTTTATTGAGGCTCAAAACCAAACCAGACTCAACAATTCATGTGAAACACAATTTACTGATAAGTACATCGGCTGGTTTGGGTAACGTGCTTTTTCTAGCAAACACCCAAAGTCAAGCGAGAACAACACTGCACTTAAGAGTGTGCAGTTCACAGCTCTATAAGCCAGGACATTGACTCAAAATACCCCCGTACGACCAGCCTTATTCAAAATGTTGAGCTTTATCCAAGAGGAGCAATCAATCTTCCAATCAGAAAACCTTCCAATCCAGATCGGCTGGGTTGATTGCAGATATGGAGGTATTACTTCATTGGATTAATCTTCCAATTATTTCTCTTGATTAATTGATTCATTGTTCTATGTCAGAAAATAGTAAATAAAATAAAAAAAGACATACCCATCACAACTTCAAAGACTCCAAGGTGATTTTTGACATTAGTTAAGGTGACCTCTTATCCCTTTTTTATCTATTATGTTTACTACTGCAAGCTGTACTGTCAAACAGCACAGCAAAACTGTTTTCTCTGCGCGATGCTAAGCCCATGCAGGCATATAACCAGATAGACGACACCTTTGTGCTACCTCATTACCACAGGAAGGCCAGATGAAGAAATGCATTTAGCTTGGTGGGATAGCTTTCATCGGGCTATGGTTAATGGAGTCAGTGACCTATAGCAGCAGAGCATAACTGAGGTTTGTCCCATTAACTCTGTTTTTCTGTCTCTTCACTGACTCGTTTTGCAGAATCAGGGTTCCCTGCTGGTCCTGGATTACACTAAAGCGGCACATTTATGCTTTACGATCCAAATCATTTAGGGCCCCACAGTCATCCCTTTGCGCATGATATGCTAATGCACCCTTTAAATGGGTTATCACTGGTGCAATAAAGGCTCATGCATGCACTGATAGGGGGATAGCAGGGTCATAGATAAGGACATGAAGAAGTAATGGATCCATGTAGTATCATAAGCCCGCTCATAACACTTCAACAGTACACTGAGCAAGACACATGTAGGTACAGACAAGCTGGGAAAGAAATCCATCCAAACAAGTCATTTTTAAAGTTAAGTAAAAACAACAAAAAGTTTAACTAAAGTATTTTAATACTAGTGAATCCGATTTATGTGATGTTGATATTGTCACTTATTTATAGACATGAAATATGCTTCAACTGGTGTTTTTCATTTGTTTGTTTTTCATTTACTGATTTTTTACTTGTTAAAAATATTTTAATTCATATTACAAGTGACACTGCATACCAGTGCTTGCTGTATGTGTGAGTCATGAGCTGTTTATAGGGAACTGTAGCATGCCTCAAAACTTAAATACTTAAAGCCGCTACAATCCATATTTTCATATTAACAAAGGACCTAATGACTATGTGTGTGTGAAAGTGGTCGCTTGTAGTGATGAGCCCACAGAGAACTATCACCGGACTTTCCAGTTTCTCAGCTTTACAGCACGTTTTAGCATCTTTCAGCTCATTCTTTTGGTTGTTACGGTCCTGCAACTTTCATTTTTGGCTTGAGTCTAACAGCTCTCACCAGTGTCATTTCCAGATGCATTAGCCAATGGCTGTCAGTGAAAAAACTCTGATAAACAATCTGTATACTACCTGCCCAGCATCAAAAGGCAGACCAACACAGTTTAGCAGCTAAAGAGCCAGATGTTTCCCTCAGGGGTTGGACAAGATAGAACAGAGCTAAAAGGAGAGCGAGGGCCCTATCGTGCACCCGGCACAGTGCGGTGCAAAGCCTGACACAAATGTCTTTGGTACTTTAAGACCAACGCTGTTTTTTTCCCCATCCAGCGTCCACGTTGTTTAAACAACTTTAATAATAGTTCAACTTTATAATTTAATTAAAATGTCAGTGTTGTGTTAACAGTTTGTTTCCACTACAACCAATGGCCAAAATAATTCATTACAATTAGGGTGGTTAAATCCTGAGCATGAATGTCCGTTAACTCACAATTAATCGCAAATTAATCACACATTTATCTGTTCTGAATGTACTTTAAAAAGGGATTTTTTTTTCTCAAGGTTTAGGATTGACCCTAACCCTCAAGTGGTATTTGAGACTCAACTCAGTTCAGTAGCTCAATATATTTGAATATATTTAAGAAAGTTTAAAAAGTCACTAAATCTAGCAAGAAAATCACCAAGTTGTCAACACTGTCCACAACGTTACTGCTTCAGCTTTCTTATTTCCCTAACAACAAACCAGAGAACGTCCGTGTTGCGTGTTTAAATGCTCAAAGCACCAATTCACATTTTTAAAGCCAGAAAGAAGTTTACCCCTCTCTATAGCTGTCTGGTTGTGGATACACTGCAAGCCTAACAGTTGCACAAGACCATAATACAATAAACTGTACAACAGTGCCAACAGGATGTTTTCATCAGCATTCCTAGAACAGAAAACTATTCAAACCCAAGACAATATGCTGCCATTTTGTTCCCTAGATCCATTTATCATACAGAATCTCTGACCTTTTAATAGGCTCCACAGGGATGTCTAAATTGCGGGACCATTTGTCTTTATACCAACCCTGTGCCTGGCTACAAGGCCTTATCTTCTTCCCATCAGTCTGTCTCCCAATGATAAGGATAATCGGGGTAGAACTTGGCAGGAATGCCACAAATGTACTTGGTATGTACTGTTTGATCTGCGCAGCACTTGTACACAATGGTGCATTGTGCCAAACTGGCTCTCCATCATTGGAGTGAAATGCACCTTAGAGAGAAAACTCTGTGCTTTCCTGTTACGAGGACAGACACTATAGTAAAAAATTCTACATAGTGCAACAAAAATGTTATGCAGGCTTATACCTGCAAAAACAAAAACAAAAGCTTAACATTTTGGGACACGGCTCATTTTCTCTCTATCTGTGGCTGGGTGGTGAAAAGCTACAGGAGCTTAACATAAATACTGAAAGCAGGGGGAAACAACTAGCCTAGCTCTGTCAAAAATTTCAAAAACTTGCCTGGCAACACCTTTCAAAGCTCACATATTAACACCTATCTCTTTGTATAATTTGTATACAAGTAGTAGTGTAAAAACAACTATTTTTGTTTTGATGGGGAATTGGAAAGTATTTCTTGGCTTAACTGAGTTTTCTCCACAGAATTATGCCACATAAACTTTATATTACAATTACAGGATTATTATCAAGAGATGACAGTTTGTTAAGTATGGTCTGGAAAACTTTTATAGCATAACATCAATAAACTGCCACAGAGACTGGAGTTAGTGAGTTTAATTTCTTTCAATGGAGCTCTCACTTAGTTCTCTGTGTTGCAACTTTACTTTGTCTTTAAGGCCAACAAAGCTGCAGTATTACATTAAAATGTTGCCTTGTGTAATATCATATTGTTAGCAATTCAATTGATCATTCACATATGAGAAGGATTGGCTTTTGGCAGAAATGTAGCTTAGCTTTTATTTGAATGAAAGAAGATGTTTAGTCCTGTCAAACATTACACAAAGACATTACTTTCGGGGATCATTTTCATTCTTCCTTTGGCGCTCTGCTAATAAAAACTTTGTATGCTTTTGTTAAATGATAAACATCATCAGTCAGAAACCACTGGAGAGTTTCCAAAACTCCCCTCTGTCCACTTAATTCAATTTTGTGTAAATCAACATTTTTGTTTATTTTAATTGGTAGACTGAGTTCCACCAGGCTGACAGCAGGGAACAAACTGTAATGTTGGAGCAAAGT
This sequence comes from Etheostoma spectabile, assembly GCF_008692095.1. Taxonomy (NCBI): domain Eukaryota; kingdom Metazoa; phylum Chordata; class Actinopteri; order Perciformes; family Percidae; genus Etheostoma; species Etheostoma spectabile. Next base: position 4,062,360 of record NC_045755.1, read on the forward strand.
TTGATCAAAAGGTGGAGTTTGGGAAAAGCAGACTAAAAGAAATAAAGTAAAAAAAAAAAAAAATGGAAATGCAAACCGATAAAGCAGTACCATTATGTTAATCCCTTACACTACATTTTGGGAAAATTCTTTTCTCTTTGATAGTTATGAAGTCTTACTAAAACAAAAATAAATTTTGATTGTGTTTTTATCTGGGACTGTGCGCAAAGAATTCTCCATACTCCGTGTGCACAGTGACTCCCTGGAGCCCAGCATCATGTCGTGGTCCCCCGGCCTGGATCTAGGATCCTCTGTGGTTGTGGCTCCAGGGCCCAGTGGCTCCAGAGCGAGCTGGCAGTGGCTCAGATCCTGGACGGTGGCCTGGTCAGGGCTGCCAAAATCTCTGGATCGCCTCCAGATGCAATCGCACCCCAAGGTTCATCTCTACATCGCGCTGAACGCAGCGATGGCCACGTAGCAAAAAAGACGCACGCCAACAACCAAAACTCCTCTTAAATCCAAACAGAAGAGGGTGTTGCTTAGGCACACCTACTTGCAATCACAATTACAGAATGTTTAGTTGCTTAACGGTGATTGTGTTGAGGATTATGAGAGGAGTCCCACGGGAGGTACGAGGAATCAGGAGAGGAGCTGCAAGAGCGATAGAGCATCAAATGACCTCTGGCAGAAAGGGAAATGAATGTTGTTACGAGTTCGAGGGAATTAGAGGGGCCATTTGTATTCATGGCTATATTACAAAAGCAGGGATGGTGGAGTGGGCCTCTGTGTGCTTTCATTACAGTCACAGTGCTCCTAAAGGAAACCACCCTTAGGCCTCCGAAAGCCATGTCTGAACTCAGCGTGTCTGTGAGCGGGATTTATTTGCTCGGTAACAAGATGAACATGTCCGAGGTATTAGGTGTTGAGGCAGCTCCAGGCCGACAGTTCCTTCACTGATTAAAATGGGCTTTCAAAGGGGGTCAAGGCTTGTTTGTATGTGTGTGCATATGTGTGGGTGAATCGTCTGTGTGGTCTGAGAACCAAATCGTCACCTGAGGTAACCAAAGGAGCAAAGTCTTAGTATGTGCTCTATAAGGATTGGAAAGGAAAGAGGGGTGGCCCCATCTGGCTGAGACCGGTAGCTTTGAGGACAGAAAATTAAATAGAAGGAGGACAACAACAACAACAAAATCAGACAGGGATCTGCTAATGTAATCTGGCTGA
>NC_045755.1:4063572-4081799 GCF_008692095.1 Etheostoma spectabile
CCCACCCCTGCACCTACGGGGCAGAGAACTGCGAGGAATGTGATGTGGCTATAGCAAAGGTTGGGAACCACACACACGGCGGAAAATGTCTGTCTGAACACGTAACTCAGCATATCATTGAAACAAATTAGTTTTTAAGTGTGTTTATTTCAACTATCCTTTTTATTTAAAAAACAATCATCATTTAGGACATACAGTACAGCATTTTCTTTTTAGTACCTAATGTTTCTAAGTCCATATCAAAAAAGTCTATGTTTAAAGCACCTTCTGACCGGAACAACTTACAAGTAAATATTTACTCCATTTCATCTTTCAGACTGTTACAGACTGAGATTTTACAGGGAAGTTTGGCTATATGTTCTGATCTGTTTCTGAATGATCATGTTATGATCTATTATTCTGTTATTGTAGGCTCTGTGTGTTTTTTTGTGTTTGTTTTTGTTTTTTGTGTTTTGTTTTGGTTATCCTGTATGTATATGTGCAATGTTTTTTGTGTGGTATCTTGAGGACCCCTTCGAAAACGAAATAGAACATCTCAAGGGGTTATTTAATAAAAGTTCAGAGAACTATCTCAAATCCAGTCAACAGAACTTTACTGCTACGAGCAACAGCCGCCGTCAGGTCCGTGTCAATTGAAAATGAGAGGAGACTTGCTACAGACTGATTACTGCAATAAAAAAATAAAAAAATAAGCCCCTTCTTCCAACATCATATCAGCAAACATGAACACGTCAGGCTGAATGAATGGAGTCAAACAAAATGGCAGTTCAATCTGGTCATCAGGCCACATGTAAACCGGCTGGTGTATGTCACTGTCAGGCTACATGTAGTTTTAGTCCTAATGAGCAAAATGAGCTGTCATGCAGGTAAAATGTAATAGGCCAAACAGCTTGCATGGCTTAAATTAAGCTTGTTTCACTGAAATTCAGTGTAAATGTAGGTAACACTGCCCTCACTGGTGCAATAATGTGAGCGGCAAGTATTAATCAGGCCCTCTAAGAGCAATAAATGTTTTTTTTTATTTTTTAATCAATAACTGAAGTTTGTTGTGCAGGAGGTTCTGTTAACATGATGAAAAACTTAACACATTTACTTTAAATCAATATTTCAGCCATCTATCTGACACTACCACCCAGAACTACTTCCAGTGGGTTCAACATTTAAACAAGCTCAATAACCTCATCAATTACCGGCAATTAAAGCACCACTCCCCGACATTAATCACCACTAATTAATCAACTGGTTTTATAAACCACACCGGGAGTTCTGTGAGGACGGTAGAGGAGAGAGACGTTGCTCTGTGGCTTATCAAACTTTGGCTGCTGTGATCCGTCTTTTAGCCAGACCAGTGTTCCCACTTGGAGCCGAGCAGCTTGCTGGAGGTTTTGGCAGCGGCGAGCGGAGAAAGGGCTGACTACAGCAGTGCAGCAGTGAACAACACGCCATAACTACTGTACCTTGTGGTGTGTCACTGAGCTGTACTGTAGGCTGTGTAGTGCGTGCCACGTTGCACATACAATAGCAGTGGCAAAGTTGCATGTCACTTTTTATTTTATGCCCTGAAACCAGCAGTCAGGCTCTGTTACATCTTTTTATTTAGTTGTTTTGGCTCATCGGTTCATCACCATATGCATACGCCTTTGGACAGTGTGTGCACAAAGCCAGTCATTAGTATACACATGCTTGTAGATTTATTTAAAGCTCTGCATTTGCATGGTTCTTTTTATATGTATATGAATCATTATGAAACTGGGAACAAGTCAATTTCCTAGTCAATTTCCTCTCCCACAATTGGCCATTAAATGGAAGTAGACACACCATTAATAAGATGTTATATCATATTTTAATATTTCTGTCTTTAGACCTGTGAATAAAATACAAAACAACAAAGAGAAAGCGTAATTTCACACAACGTGGTCCTTCAACAGTGTCAGAGCAGCTGTGTTATTTCCATAATTCATCACATGAACGCGTATGTGTCATTGGCAGTGATAGCTCTATTAGATCATCAAAGATTAAGGAAAATACTCAATTATTTAGTTCCTAACACTTGCATTGAAACAGACTTTACAAAGCACTTCACCAAAGGATATAATAAAAAAAACATACTGCAACATTAAATGATGCCTCCTATCAATGTAAAGAGAAATAAAAATGAAATGGAGGTACGCAGACCAGCACAAACTCATTCAGTCTCTAACCGTGTTTTCCATTGTGACTTTAGCTGAGCTCACTCTAGAAGAACATGAGTACACACATTCTGACTGTATACATGTTTACCTACTGTTAGAGCACACATCCTCTCTCTCTCTCTCTCTCTCTCTCTCAGCATTGTGACAGATGCTAAGCTGGCCAAATGTCTATGTGGTCACATTCAAAGCTAGTTTGGACGACTAGATCTTTACATTCACATCCGCGATCCGATTCCAGAGAAATCATTAGATGCACTGTAATCAGTATGCATGTTGATACAAGGAGAGAAGACGGATAAAATGTGTTTTTTGTCACTGCTTGTAATCAAATAACAGTGTACAAATCAAACAAAATAAAAAAGAACATGGTTCACACACAAGGACCTGTTTTTCTAGTTTGTCCTATTCTGTAAGGTCCTCTATCCTGTTCATTTTCCGATACATACTTGTATTTTAGGTTCCAACTAGAACATGTTTACATGCTTTAATGTAAAAAAAAACAAAAAAAAACATTTTTCATATACTGGCTGTCTGATGTACCTGTTTTCACTCTCGGTCTAAAATGCTCTGTTTTAGTGCCTGTCCCTTTAAGACCCCCACCAGAAAAAGCAAAGTCTGCTCTGATTGGTCAGCCTTTCCAAGTCATCCCTATCTGCACGCTCGGAGTCTCTGCACCGCCAGAAACTAGGCTCGTTCGAGATGAACTGCGCCTCGCCTGTAAAGTGGACGAGAGCAGGCGGCAGCAGCGGGGGGCGGTGACAAAAAGCTGCGGTAAAGTCGGACAGTTTCCAGCCGATTCCAGCCGCCTTCAGGCTGGACAGGAAGTGATGAAAACACTGTGGCGCCATTCCGATTTAATAAAATATAATCAGACCCACATACCAGCTGGTACACTGTCTCCAGTTGTTTTAATTTTCACAGAGTAGCTGTCAAAGTGCTCTACATGCGATCTGTTGCTGATTTTAATTAACAACAGACTGGAGATGATACGTGATCTGAACGGATTTAGTCTCTCTGACTTCTAAACTTAACTATCAGTCACACAACATGTGTTCTGGACAGAATAAGTCTTTAAATCAGACAAATAGCAATTAAAATCCCTCCGATTCAAAAACAATAAAAAGTTTATATAAAACGTCATCATGTTGTAAACCAATCAGGTGTTAAATCAGCTGAGAAGCCGGCGTTTCCCAGCATGCTCTGGGTCCGCCTGGGTCCGCCTGGCTCTTGCAGTCGGTGAAAAGCAACTGCGCCGCCTGCGTCTCAGAACTGCGGCCGCCTTGCTCTCGTGAGATTTCCGTTGCCCACGTGTGCATGACGTCAGAGCAAGTCGGGATCAAGTCGGACACAAATCTAACCGGCATGCAACGGGCGCCGATCGCCGGTGATCGATTCTGCGCAGACCTGGCTCATCTCGAACGAGCCTAATGACTGTAACAGCACTGTAGCAGCCATTTCTAACTATATATAGTATTGTGACATCATAACTGTACAGAAGTCTTGAGGGCACGTTTAAAGGCACAGTTTCTGAATACGGGCTGTGTGTATTTCTCTGTGGCTTGAGCGTTTGGACACATTCACAGTGTTTATATTCACCTGCTTTATAATCCCAAAAAGACATGGAAATCACACTTTTACTTTCTACAATATGGGTCCTTTAAATGACAATGTGAGATAATTTGTCTCCATTCCACTGGGTATCTTTAATCATACAGTAGATTCATATTTTTGCAATGCACAAGTGGGGAAACCTCACTGTACAAACATCCCTGAAACCACAGAACTGTGAGAAAGTGTGAGATGTGGTCAGAGAGCATGCCTGTGGTCAGAGGTCAGAGGTCAGAGCCCTGAGAACCTAGCTGCTTTAGACATATAGTACAGTAAACGTGTGGGTGTGCATGAGAGAAGCCCTCCTCTGAGCACACAGAAAAATGTTAATCAGACAAACTGCATTTAGTTTGTGCTCGGGAAACTAGTGTCTTGTCCCTCTTGTGTCTATTACAACATTCTTCTTGCTGAGAATGAAACACACTGCTATCAGAAATTGCTTTTATTGGTTATAATCTATCATGAGGACAGATTTAAATCAGATTACACTCTGGGGTCTTAAACTGGTCTTTTATCCAGAGAAACTTTTAGTGTCCCACTCAACATACTTCTAAAAACGTCATTCTAACCACTTTATTTAAAATCGCTTTATTAGCCATCATCCAATATGATTGCTAGCTAAAAACAACCAAATTATTAAATTTAAGAGTCATATATTACAAGCTAAACAACAACAATTTGGCATTGAATATCAGCGTTTGTGAACAAGGCAACAGTAGAACCACTGCAGTCAATTTGGCTTCTCTATTATTACAAAAAAATCACCGTTCCGACAACATGTTGCATTATAACATCAGGCGTATGACAACACCTGCTCTGTGATTACTCTCACTTGATTTCACACTGCACTGCGTGGTGAGGCGGGACACATGCTACTTTTAACACCGATAAAAAGGTTATTTTGCGAAATTATTCCCCAAGAAGGCTGAAATTAAAACTAGTGGGCTGAGACTGGATGGCATGCACTCAATTAGCTAATCTAATGGACCAATCAGGATGCAGAAAAGCATGAGAGTCTGGTGTGTTTGATCACTCTCATAGCCAAATGGCTAGTGAATGTTCCAATGTTACCAGCCACTTCATAGATTACCATTGTTTTTTGTCTGGTTAATGAAGCAAATCTACTATTTTATCAGCATTTGGCTGGTAAATTGTGCTCATTTAGAAACCCTGAATGACGGCTGATGCCATGCTGGGTGTGAAGGATAGAGCTCTGACACACCAACCACTCGAGCAAAAAGTAAGTTGAAAACAGGCTTCACTTCAGGTGCAATTGAATAAATGAGTAGAAGTAAACTATGTTCCCTAAACTATGTTTATTATTTATTTAACCAGGCACCAATGGCCTCCATTGAAATTATGCAAATAATTAAAAATAATCTCTGGTACCAAATGATACATATTGGTTTTATTTTAGAGCAATGGAAATTGTATTGTGAATTGGTTTGTGGTATATTTGTTGTATTTTTAATGTAGGTATAATTTTCTTGTTCTATCTATTTTGAATATTAGTCTGGTATTTAATACACCACATTGTTAACCCTTTATTAACTGATGTGTTGGCCACAGCGGAAACAAGCTGCAGACAATATAATATGATCACACAGTAGCAAACGTGTCAGCTGTTGCATATACACGCGTCCAGCAGATATGGAGCATGCTAATGTTAGCATTCATTTGGAGTCACGTTTCTGTCTGTCTGATCTAACTCCAATATTAAATATCCATGTTTTAGTCTCCACCAATCCTGAGGTACTTATCTGGCTTGTTAGCTTCAAAAAGTAACAAAGTATCTATATGTCCAACAGCTAGTCATTGACTTTGTCTGTTTTTTTTGTTTGGTGTTGGGCAGGTAGCACAAAGTCAGGTTTTAGAGCATTTCTGCTGAAAACAGCTGCCCGGTGGAGCTGGACACACAATGATGAGAGTGAACCACAACAGTAACATTGCGGTCCAGACAACCAAAACACTAAGCTTAAGAGTATCTAAGCTATTTGTCTATCCAATTTTACTATGTTGTTTCTATTGCAATGTCAAAAAAACAGCAGCTGAACTGCATTATGGCAATATAGAATTAATAGAAGATTTAGTTGCCCATATCATCCAGTCCAACAGTAGCTTAAAGATGCTAAACACTCCATAGAACTGAGGGGACCCTACCATTGGTTAATAATTACTGAGGCTTTGTCACTCTGAGCAACCCCGTTTATCTTACATGTTGCCATGGAACTGTTTGTTAATACACAAATATTGATTGCAGCTGCTTTAAAGCGGCGATACCTAATTGTTGATGTATACTGGTTTTGTTAATGAAAATGTTTTGTTCTGGGTTTTTTAAGTACTACTGACATGAAGTCCACCTCTTGCACCCAGATCAGCTCATCATCAGTGATCTCCTTGAGCTGCAACATCACATAACAGAGCAGTCTATTTAAATACCCGGCTTCACGTGTCCAACTGCTGCTGCTACAGGAGCGGCTTACTGGCCACAGGCCACAGCAAGATGAAAAGATTCTTTCAAATTCCAGATGCACCCAAATGCCCCAAAATAGAAAAGAAATAACTTTTCAGTTTGAGACACGGTATTCTTTGCTGTGATTATTGGCATCAATGCTGGCCGTTGTCACCATTGTCAGTCCGACAATAGCTGTAATGAATGGTTGTATAACTTAAAAGCATTCTGCTTAAGTAGCTTACTGGTTACCACAAGAGCTGGCGTTGAAACCAGTGGCGTAATGGGAATTATGAGTACTGTCAGAGTTGATCATATTGCTTACCAGGCTTGTATGACATGCATTTTTCAATATGGCGTAGCATTACGGTGATATAATGCCAACTAGAGCTAAAACAGTGTTGACAGAAGTGGCAAGTTTTATATCTTTGATTCTTTTTTTTCTTTTTTTACTGTGTCACACACATTTCCCACCTGGGTTAAAACAGGGTAAAAAGTATTTTTTTGTTCTGTTTTCCCGTAATATAAATCACATTACAGCCTTGATTTCTCTAAGTGCAAGCAAGTTTTATATACACAGTTGTGCACAATGCTACCAAGAGAAAAGAACACAAAGAAGTCTTTGTGCAGGCTCACTGAGGCGGACTACAGATTGCGTGGGCTAATGCGTCAAAGAACTGGAGCTGCCTTTCGTCCTCGAGCATCTTACCTGACCACTCTGGTGCCACCTTTGTTGACCTGCATGTCCACCATACATCCCGAGTTGACGTAGGAGGCCAAGTTGATCTCGGAGAACTCCGCCTGGGAACACAAAAAAAAGAAAGACAAGATTAAATGTCACATCCCACAACAACATACTGTATAAGGTCACGTGTGTGTACAGTAATTTAACTTAATGACTCAGCACTCAGATGCACAAAAGGTCTTTGACAGAAATATACATATATATATATATATACACATATACATACACACACACATATTTTTTTTTTTTTTTTTAAGTGCCGTTGACTCTTGAAAGTCATGCAATGGAGCTACAGATGTAGGCTCCCGCACTTTAACTTGACATCTTTATAAAGATAAAGAAAAGACATGAGAAGAGAAGTACCTCCAACCACCAAGACAGACAATAGATTCTTTTAGGTTGACTTCATTTTACATCTTTGCTTTTGCACAGCCGTAAAAAAAAAAAAAGACAAGAGTCAGAGAGACAGGGAGAGTTGGTGAGAGGAGGTAAATTGAGTTAACCCCAGTCTGTGGCCTGCAGGACAGTGAGAGCCTTGTAAAAGGCCGTAGCCCGGCTACCTAATGACACAGTCAAACTCCCTGAGATCCCTGAGACTCCAAAGGAGGGGCAACAGTCCACTTCTGGGAATGGACTTTCTAGATGGACAGGGAATGATGCTAATTATTGTCATTCTAGTCAAGGCATATTTGGATTTAGCATTGTGTCACATTAATGATGGCGTTTCTACTTAGAGTTTCTTACACAATAGTCAAAATTGTGTGCCTGGTAAAAGGCATCGGTGTGGATTATAAAATGTTATTTGCATTCAACTGATGTTCATTCTTGCATTTTATAATACATAGTCAAAATAAAGTTACTGTAACTCAGAATTTAATTTAAAGAGCAACTTAGATGCACCTGAAAAGTGATCAAGGGATTCTCAAAGTGGGGACCAGGACACTTTGCCATTTAAAATATCAAATCAAATTAATTAATTTGTTTTACAAAAGGTGTCATAGTTCAACGAATAATGTATTTTTTTTATTTATTTATATTAATTCATAGATTCCATTCTAATCTAACTAATCTATAATATGCAATCAGCAAATATGTTTCACATAATTCTTCTTTTGCATAAGGAAGACTAGAAGTGTAAAAAAAAAAAAAAAGCTACATGAAATATTCCCCTATATTATACTATTATATTATACTCTCTATCTTGTAAGGGGTCCTTGACTGAAAAAAAGATTAAGAACCTCTGTCAGTTAGTGCTAATTAGGAATTGTTAGCATGCTTACCCGCTAAACTAAGATGAAGAACATGGTAAACAGTATGCCAACTACACATCAACCTGTTAATTCGGTGGAACACCCACAACATTTGAGGTCTGGAAGTTTGGTCTAGACTTGATTTGTGGAGCAACTATGCCTGAACCAGAGCTGTTTGGACCAATCAAATTGTCAGGGCGGGCTTTATACTGTTCGATGATGGACAGATGATCAACAGTGACGTAATACACCACGTCACCAAAGAGCGCTTGGGTGGAATTCATTTACAACAAAGGTGGCTGCTGCCGGAGCTCTGAGGTGTGTAGATTCGGCCATCGAGTCTGTTATAGAAGATATCGACAGCACATTCGTTTTAAAAGAAAAACAGAGAACCACGATCAAGGCATTTGTTGATTGGAAAGATGTTTTTGCCGTCCTTCCTACAGGATTCAGCAAAAGTTCAACATACGTCACATACTCCGTTGCTCTGATTGGTTCGAGGTCTATCCAATTGAGTGCAGAGACATTTTCTGTCCTGGAGCAGTTGAAACACGCCCCATAATCACAGCCCAGTGAAGCAGTATCAGACTCTGAGTACGCGTCTACAATACTGGCTACTAATATAATAGTAGTTTGCTGAATGCTTGTTCTGGCTCACAGAATGGAACCAGAAGCATGCTGACTCTGACAAAACACTCAATTTGACGTGATGCGGTCAACTACCAAACATAACACTACAAAAGAAAATCATGGCTGCATTTCATTTGTCTGTCGAGTACTCAAATCCTGAGTCAGCAATGGTCCAGATTCAGCCGTTGACGCCTAACACTGCAGTGTAGGAAAAACATCAAAGGAAAAACATAATCAAATGAAAATGTCATCCATACTGTAGATTAGGGGTGGGGAAAAATTGATTCTTAGATGCATCGTGATTCTCTCTAGAACAATTCAATGCTCAATTCTGATAATAGTTAATAATCTCTTAAAAAAAACAACACAAAACACAAAAATGAAGTTTTGGATGTACACATGATCTAATAAGATATATAAAATAATTAGGCGAAACACATAGAGGCTGTTGATCTACTTTATCACATTACATCTGACCACCTCATGTTTCATGTTCTCCACCTTTAAACCTGACGGAGCCTCTGACATGGAAGATCGCTGAGAGAGAAGGTGACTTCCACAAGCATCTTTAAGGCTTAAGTATGACATGACTACAAAATAAAAACCTCAGTGGACAAAACATTTCATTCAAACTTGTGGGTGACAAACATATGTCAAAATCAAACAATCTCAGATTTATATATATATCCTTTTAAATCACGCATGGATATGTACATAAACATTTTTTTGCAACGAGATGCATCGATAATCGGTTTTGAAATCGAATCTTTGGCCTCTGAAACGGAACCAAATTGTGAGATTGGTGCCCAGAGATTCCCACCCTACTGTAGATGTGCCAAACTGAGAGCAGGTCAGCTTTGTTCATCAGCTCTGACACAGAAAAACCCCAATCATAATGTGTGTCTATGCTGCTTTTGACTGACTGCCGGAGCCAAAATGATTATAAGTGCAAAAAGATGTGTCATAGTAAGACTTTGTTACCATAAAATCAACCTCACATTTTAATGTACAGCTTGACTATAGTCTTAATGCTAAAGAAGTGATTATATAAAAGTTTATCATATTGTGGGTGAAGACAATCATTTATGCTATTCAAACATTTCCCATGGACACTCAGGGATTTTGGAAGACAGCCCTGCACACATGCAGAGCACATGTCTAATGGCATATAGCAGTCGGCTCATCAAAGAAATAGGTTTGTGTCTGGAGGGTTGATTAAACCCTGGCTAGGTTAATAAATAAGTAAAAGACTCATCTCACCGCATGGAACTCTTTGTATTTGAGGTACCACAGTCAAAGAAGAAATAGCAGCTACATAGAACTACACTGGAAACCTACAGAAACTTAATCTTACATGATTTTTTTGTTTAGAAACATTTTTTGGGGATTTGCACAAAAGCCTAGCCTAGCTAGCCCAATAAAGAGCAGCAGTTTGACAGTTGATCGTCACAGTTGATGCTGTGATAGCCTCACAACAACACAACCCTCCCGTAAGCTGCTGTGCTGTATGGGCTTCAGCCCGCTGCAACAATGCCAACATGGAAGTAAATCCTCTAGCTGACCCTTTACTCAACCCAGCTCCTGCCAACATGTATAGCCCGCCAACCGTTATCTACAGATTCTCCTACTGTGATCGTCACTTGAGCTTGCGTCAACAAGCTTTACATAGGCTTTCATCTACATAAAAAAGGAAATATCAGCAATATTCTCTCAGAGATAAATTTCTCTTTCATCCAGCGCCATGGCCCATGTAAACTATGTATGGAGGAGTGAGTTGGTTTTGGAAAGAATGCGCCAACGTAACAAAACTGGGGGTTTTTGCCAACAGGGAAAACAAAACAAAACACCCACCTCTTTTATTTATTGTGCACTCTCAGAAGAAGAGCAGGGGGCGAGTAAATGCCGTAATCTTATTTTAAAGGACAACGAGGCGCCACTCGCACTCATTGTGCCTCAAGGACTTGCACTTGGCTCCCTTCCTTTTCTCAGCTCTTCTCTACCGATACGCACCTCTGAAATAAACATCTGTGTGCTCAGCAGCACATGCCTTGCTTAAAAAAGAAAAAGAAAAAGCTGCACACACACATCCTTCATCATTGCATCTCTTAAACAAATCCCATCCCAAACACAGGGGCCTACGCTGACTTTTGCTTCAACCTGATCAAAACAGAGAGTAGGCAACATTTTGTCTTTGGGCCGAGCATTCCACGTCATCTCTGATTGGCTGGTTCTAGGTAAGAGGAGTGCTAACAACCATTCATTGGGCAGCAATGGTAATGGATGAAGTGGCTGGTGCGGGGCACAGGTCCAGAAGGCAGGATGGGAGGCTTTTCTCAGCACCATGGTTACCATCACGGTAACACACTCAGACACTTGTCTTGGAGCAGCTCTTGCCCTGGGAAAGGAAAACAGGAAGTGATACATGGGGCAACTGCCTCCAGAGCTTGATTCTTCTCATCTGTTGACCTGCATTCAGGCTGAATTAAGAATAGCTTTCAGCTAATCTGTTAGGAGGAACAGAATTATGGAAGACAGTATGGTTGCGATTAGGTTTTAACCTTGTCTCCAGCTGAATTTCTCACACTGCTGAGCCTGTTCTTTTGTTATTTGAGTTTTCTGCCAGCCATAGCCCTCACTGCTCACTAATTTCTTTATTGTAATACCTGACAAAAAGTATGGTCGAGCAAGGCACTGGTTTAGCTTAGTCACACTAATTTACAGGCAAGCCTTGTTTCTCCCTGCAGTTCTGCGTCCTGACTGCCAAGCCATGTGAACCTGTGGACGGTACAGTAAACACCACTTGACGGCAGCTCATCTGGAATCTCTGCAAGTATTTTTAGATTCGGACTAACCCGTGTCACTGAGGTGCAGGTGCCTTTTGTTTGGTCACGAGTCAACAGGATCTTTTGTCCTTTGGCAAAAACAACTTGGAAGGTCTGGTCAAGCTGCACTGCAACTACAATCTGCAACATTTTCTGGGAAGCAAGAAACTAGAAAAAGCTAAATGTTATTAAGTGTGAGTGCTTACTCGTACAGAATACTGCAGGTGCAAACACTGTAAACAATTCTAAATATAATAAATATAAGGAGTTTAAGTTTAAGTTGAAGCACTTAAATAGATTGAGTTGTCGCTTGAAGTGCAAGTATTGAAAGAAGCTACGGTTTCAGCTGAAGTCAGTGTTATAGTGGCTGGAAGCATTAGAAATTTCAATTTAAAGTTTAATCTTGTGAACAGTTTGCGAGTAAATGCTGAAAGCAACTGAACTGTGACCTGAAGAGAAGAAAACAGAAGAAACTTCAGTCCATGTCCAAGCCATGAAAGCCAATGTTGATGTGTTGTGTGAGCACTAAAAGCAGTGGAAGTGTAAACTACTCTGACATTCTAGATCAGCGATCACAAACCCCCGGGCCGCGGACCGGTGTCCGTCTGTTCGCCATTTGGTACCGGGCATACAAGAAAGAATAAGTAACTTACATTAATCCTATTTTATTTATCTGAGCCATAACAATCTTTTATTTTGAAGAATGACCCGATTCTCTTAAAGTGAAAATATTGTCTGACATTAAACCCGGTCCTCGGTCCTTGGGGACCGCTGTTCTAGATAATTGAGATGAAAATGTGTCAGTATAGAAATGAATCCTAGAAAACATTCAAAATTAACCCGATTTGATGTTGAAAATAAAGCATACTTTGTTGTGCTTATGAAAAAGAGAACTTGAGTACAATGTATTGCATTATTATTAGAAGCCAAAAAGAAAAGAGATGTTCCCATAACTGTATGCTGATCTAAGCCATAATTACCATACTGTGCTTTTTTATTTTTCCTCTCCACAAGTGCCCATTATATTCCTTTTAACACTGACCTTTTCCCACTGATAGTTGTTCTTTTTTATTTTTGGTCCTGAGTGGAAGACCAAAGTAGAGAAGCTGTTGATAAAAATTGTAGTAGCCCAGATGTAGCCTCTTATTGTGTGGTTTCCTTTCATCTGAAAATAGATGTTTTTCTGTGACACAAAGTGCTTCTTTTATTTCTTCGCCTCTTGTTTCAATTGGGAAAACCTTGACCAACCAGGGCCTGTATGAACTACAACTTTGAATAGAAAATATTGCATAGAGCTGTTACATAAGCGCCACACTGTAATGCATGCTTACTGGAGAATAATAATCTGCAAAAAATTAGACGAATGGAAGATCCATGTTCAGTATCTGGTTAAACGGTGGTGGAGATAAGGAACGGGTGGGAATGTATGTGTTTTAGTTCTGTCTTAAAAAGCAAGAAAAATGTCAAATCTGCTACCCTTTGTTATTCCCAATACAGCCTGTAATAATTTATGAGGTTTGGGCAATAAACATACATTGGAAAAAAAAAGAACGTGCAAAAAATTGTCTGGCAATTTGTAAGTTGACAAGTTAGAAGTTATATGAGGTAAAGCTTTTCAGTCTTGTGTACAAATGTTAAGAAAGAACAGACTGTAGTGATTTGATTGGTTGCTGCAGGGCATATCCTTTTTGTTTACTACCTTTGAATTTTTAATAACTCTTGATAAGCTTGGTTGAATCACATACTGATGCAATTGAGAGGCCTGAGGTACAGTGGACCATTCATGGGCACTACGGGAGAACTACTTGCTGCTAATCACTACCACCTTGTTGTACAACAGTGAAATAGTTCATTGAGGCACTAAATGTCAAAATCCAAGACAGATGCTAAATGCAACAAGGCAACAGAAGACATGAGGTCAGCTGGAGCAGTCAAATGTCTGAAGCAAGTACCAATCAAAATTGTTCATCTTGAGCAAGTTCTACCCAGATGCCCTATGTCATGTGCAAAAAACAGCCAAAAAAGGCTACGGGTAGTATACAGCCAACTGCCTGTGAGCTGCCATGACGGCAGCAGAAAGGAGCGTGGACAGCATTGAGGTCATATGCCTGCTGTGCAGATGTTGCCCTGCCCCGACTCAAACCACACATAGTCCGGCAACCCTAAAGAACCGCCCCTTTGTTCTTTCACAAACAACAGACCCCTTTACATTTAACAGCCAAATTTGTCCAATTGTCTAAATTGCAGTGTTTATAACTCTGCAGGGATTGTGAGTAGCAAACAGGCAGTTTGTTTGGCAGCCTTTTGCTGGGTGTCATCATGTCTGTGATGTATACTTTGATTGCAGATGGTGAACATTAGTTATGACATTTTTCCACAATGGACTGTCAGAATTGTACAGGCATCTCAAGCAGGGTGAGAACGTTCAGTGCAGAACATCTCAGCTCAAGAGGTCCTTGTTTCATCTGAGATACTGTATATCTCTGAAACACACCAGTGTACTGAAGGAAAAGTGGTGTGCTCCAGAGATCTCTGGGTCCAAGTGTGAAGTGGCGAGCATATGCGTCCAGACAACAAATTTAGCACACATATCAGCATGATTATAGTAGCACTGTGCCTACATTCTACCTCTCAAAGCTGCTGACTTGATCTTTGAGTCTGAGTGGACACTTTTGTACTTGAGGTACCACAGTCAAAGAAGAAGAAGCAGCAACTGGAACTACACTGGAAACCTATAGAAACTTAATCTTAAATGATTTTTGTTTAGGAATATTTTTTGGGGATTTTCCCTGCAGGGGGTCCTGAGATATCACGTTCACGAGATTGGGATTAATTGACTACGGACAGAGGAATCGACAACCCCAAAACATAATGCATGCGGCTACAGCCGGCACGGAGGCATAAATAGAAGATATACGTACATTCCAGAGAGAAAACAGAATGACAGTATTCCTTTTCTTTTGCCGTTGTTTTATCCTTTTTTGGGGGATCTTATGATCTATGCAATTCACAGACTCATGATATATGAACACTGACCTGATGTAACGGCACATTAACACTCCTTTTAAACCACATGGGATTAACTGGCAGAGTGAAGAAGTTAATATACAACTCCATGTCTATTCATGTCAAGTGTAATAGAGACCTTTTTGTATTTGGCTCAGAAATTACCTGTCAGCGAGGCCCTCTTTTTTTACATTACTAGCTGTGTTTTTCATTTGGAACTATAACAAAAAGCTATGCTGTGTTACTAAACTGACTGTGAGGATCGCTCAGCATCAAGAGCTACTACTGAACATATTTAACCATTTTGAAAAAAGCAAAAAGGCGATGGCTTTGAGCCGGGTTTTAGTAGTCACTTAGGATCACAAAGCACCACCACCGGCACTCCCATGAGCATCTGTTCCGTGGATAAAAAGAGTTAACTGTTGGACACAGGACATCAGATGTCTGCCAAATGTAACTTTAAAGTGGGTCACGCAAATGAGAGGGAACGATTCACAACAATGGGCTCACAAGCGTGCTGTGGGGCAGTGGCTGGGGAAACTACAGGTGGCATGGCAGCCTTAATGAGAGATATTACATGGAAGAATCAAAGCCGCTCTCTCTTTTTTCTTCATACAGATTGGCATCAGGCTTAACCGCTGCAGCATCACATGCTGTGGCGAGTCTGTGCTGGAGTCTAAAGATGGTACCTTATATGGCAGCAAGTAAGCCAGAGAAGACTTATGTTGGTTTGGGGCTTGTGAGCACTGATTCAGAGAGCTTTAACAGCATGAATATGATAGATGACAGCTAGTGTGACCGCTCCTAGGCCTCAAGACCTATTAAGTCCCTTTGGTTGCTGGGATCTGAGGATTGGCAAATAAGGATAAAATACAGTAATTTTCCTGTTCCATCAAATAAGCGGGATTTTTCTTGAAATGGCAGGTTATTACAAGTTATGTAGGGTTTTTTACTAATTAACAGGGTTTGGAACTTGTTGTTGAGGGCTCCTGTACTTGCAGCTCCAAGGATGGATTTGCCTTTCCAGTTGCAAGTTGATGCGAGTGACATTGGGGCTAGTGCAGCGTCGTTGCAGACAGATGAACAGTGAGTTGAAAGACCAACTCGGTCATAGAAAAAGAAGCTCTTGCTCTTGTTTGGGCCCTTCAAAATGTTGATTTTTATGTTGGGGCAAGTTCCTCATCGGTAGTATACACTGATCACAATCCAGTGTGTTCCCTTCAAAATCCAAATCAAAGGTTAATGAGATGGGCCCTATTCTTACAACCTTATCATTTGGATATACGCCATAGGGCAAGGACAATCTGGTGGCAGATGGCGTGTTGCGTGCACCATTGTAATAATGTTTGTTAGAACTGATAGAACTTTTACCTTTGTTTATTTAAATACATTTGATGTAATTGTGTGTCCCCATTTTGTCATACCTTTGAGCCAGGTCTGGACACTAGAATACATTGGGCAAGGTGTCAATGTCCATCCAACTAAGATACAAAAAACAATCACAATTTATATATTTGTTTACTATAATAGGTAATTGTAAAATGCATAAACCTTAGGTAGCAGCTTTAAAAACTAAGATTTTTTTAATCTGAATGTTGTTACTCTGTTTCAGTGTAGATGCACGTCATTTTAAAAAAAAGTCTATTCAATTTCAAAAATGTTTGCTGGGTTAGAGATGGCAAAGGCCAACAAGAAAGTGGGATTAAAGAGTGAGCGAGAAAGTGCAGCGGGTCTCTCTGCTTTTATTGTCATCCCCCGAAAGGGTTATTCTCAGCACGTCGCTAACTTTTCACACAGAGATTGTGTTTCCATCGTCTTAAAGCTCTCAGCGAGGCGCACAAACAGCCTACGAAGAGTCTGGCTGCTGAAGGCAATTAGCAACTGACTTGTTATGGTCAACGCGGAGGGGCTTCTGGGAACGAGTGGAGGGTCCAACAAGATCTAAGTAGGTCACAGTTGGAACTATAGCTGGGCTTTAGGAGGGGGCTCGTATGCTCCGACTCACTATAAACTTAATGGGCCTAATTAAATCCACATTTTATTGTGTTTCAGTAGATGTGACACCACAATTAATTTAAAAAAGAAAATCAATGCAAGTTTACGTTTCATAAAAAAGTCTGGAGTCATATTCCAACCTTACCTTGGCCCAGAAAGGGGATGTGACCACACCAGTAGAGAGTTGAGCAAACAGGCTATAAAATCACCGGTCCGGCTTTTTGTGGTCCCCTTTTTTCCTATGCTCATAAAAACCCACCACTCCATTTCAAAGGCGGCACCGAGCTCAACAATGGCTTGCAGATGTATAACTGAACAGTTATTTGAGGTAAATTAGATGTTATCTGCACATTGTGAATACTATATGTCTAGACACATATTTTTGTGAATACTGTATATAATATTAGCACACTTGTGTTGAATTAAAATGAAGCTAAAAGAAATACTTCAACATTTAGGAAAACGTTACCTTTGCTTTTTTTGCCCAGAGTTACGTGAGATACAAGGCTGTCTGTTAAGTATGGCGCTAGAACGCCTAGCTTGGCATAAAGACTGAAGGCAGTGGAAAACAGCTAGATATAATATTTTTTTCACTTTGTTTGAAATATTACGTGTTAATTTGTGAGCTTTAGATGTGCTAATTGACAGATTTTTATACTTTGGGTTTAGCCATCTGGCTGTATTCCTGTTGTTCCAGTCTTAATGCTAAGCTAATGGCCTCCGGGCAATTAACTCTACAACCCACAGACATTCAGATATTGTCATCTAGCTCTTTGCAAGAAAGTCAATAAGCATATTTCCCAAAATGTTAAACTATTCAATTAAGATTAAGTTTAAGTTTGACTGGTCATATTTTAAGTAGCTTGTCGGCTATTAAAAGTCAGTGTGGCCAGAATTAAAATTCCCAACGGTCTTCTATTTTCAGGGTGTGTATTATAGATTACATGAGTTGACACATCACAGTGGGACAGTTTTTAATATTGCAAAGATATAAGAGTGATAACCCACTCTGAGATGTTACTCCATAGAAAAATTAATGTACTCTGCGAGTTTATTGCGTGTTATCATATTCGTAGTTAGCATGAGTTAGCTAACTTACACTCATTGAGTTTCCTTCAGCCTATTAGATCATTTCTACTTCAGAAATAATCTGTCACATTCAGTGGCAGGAAGCCTGCGTTGGCTACAAACAGAAGATCCTCCGCAATGGTATTTAATTAAAGGCTGACTGAAGAATTAAAGCTGCTTTTAATTTTTATAGGTTTTATATAATTTATTATAATGTGGAAGTAGGCAGAACTTATGTTAAATCCATCTTACCTGCTCCACCCGGATTTCATACTCTCCGTTCAGCTTCTTCCCTCGAAAATACTTTGCCCTGCAAAGAAACAGAAGACAAACTGTCAAGAAAATGACAAAAGGGTAAAAAAGAAAAAAATCATATATTCTATATACAGTGGGAGCCTTTTATTTATTTAATATCCTGCAGACATGACAATTGTACAGTGAAGACCAAAAACACCATAT
>NC_045755.1:4081809-4085036 GCF_008692095.1 Etheostoma spectabile
GCTGCAGATCCTGTTCTCACCCTGTGAGTTTGGGTCTCTGTTTTAGTTACAGAGGGAGACATCTCACTTCTACACTATCTTTGTTGGGAGTCGCACATGTGCAGTAGCTAGCTAAGATCACATCAGCTAGATAACTCTTTCTCCAACTTTGGTCAGTCCAAGGCAGGATTAGCTGGGAGACGTCTTCTAAACAAGGGACACTTGTGGAATACTTGCAGAACAGGGACAGGAAGTAGTTCTTTTGGAGATTATGGTGACCTAGTGTGTGTTGTAGATTGAGAAGGAGCTAGCATGCTAGCGCTAGCATGTGCTACGGCTAGCCACCTCGTCTCACTAGTGACGTAGAAAGCCGTGCAGATTCTGAACAGCTCACCCGGAGACTGAAGGCAGAGGACATTCAGAAACCTGTATTCACTCAAAACAGCATGGATAGTTTTTTTCCAAGTTTTATGCGTGTGAAAGCACCAGAGACACAAAATAGCACTCAAATCCCAGAAAAAGTGTTTTTTTTCATAATATGGGCGCTTTAAGATATGTTTACTTCAACATGTTGATTCCTGCCCTGCACTAACAGCACAGTATGTGTCCCAAACACTCCTAACAACCTTAAAATACACTTTGTTTATTTGATTAAAAGGAGAACTGAAATGCCAACAGACCTTGCAAAAATACCATGTGTGTAGGCAAAATAATGACTCATATTTTCCATAATAACAGAAGCTGACCTTAATTGAGGAAACAGAATCTCTTGGCAAAGAGTAATGTGAAATATAGTGCTTTTAATAAAGAGAAATCGCTGATGGACGAACAGTCCATGTGGGTGTGATTTTTATTTTTGCATTTTGGTGGCCACATTGAATTGATATTTCTGTTACTGTTTTCAAAGAAAAACACATTCCACTGTAGTTACACAGAGCTCTCACACTCCTTTAAAGATCACATTGAAAAAAGTACAGTAATCATCCAGCACTGATGCACTTGCTTCCTTGCCGTTTTAACCTGGGAACTTGCAGTCACCGGAACAGTTAGCACCATCAGACCTGCAGTATATAGATTGACCGAGAAGCTGGACAGAAAAACCACAGTGGAGAGTTGACAGTGTAGCCTTTTTACACTTGGGTTATTAAAGTCCACATTACCTAATTAAACTTGTTTATTGATTAAGTTTTGCCAACATGTCATCCCACCAGATGCTAATTCCTGTAACTTCAGCCAGGCTCAACGGTCTTTTATGCACACTTCTTAAACAGATTTTCCAGCCATTTTGTTTTGCACTTTCATAAAGTTGGGGGGTTGACATTGCTCTATATATTTCACATGATACAACTCAATTTTGCGTTAATTCAAAATCAGCATCAGCTATTGTTTTGGCTTTGTTGTGAGAGAGATGAAGAAAAATGCATCACACAGGGATCATGCCAGGATCATGGTGATGACTGCACAAATCAAATATAAGTTATTAAATTACATTCTTTTGCCGAATCAGATTGTTTTGTCCCAGCCCAGTAGTAGTATGTGAAGGTCCGGTAATTGTCCACGAAGCGGGAGTATCGGAAGACCGGCAAAGAATCCAAGAGAGCGTGATGTTCTAGCGACGCAAACTGGGCTGGAGCTTTCAGAGTTTTCAATGACACTTTAGTGAAAGGAGTGAAAGCTCGATGGAAGCCTTCTTGAGCCTTAACATGCATCAGGCACTTGCATGTTTATTTGACAATGACATAAATACCTGAGTCCTTTTGACTTGTGGATTGAAGATGCTCTAAAGCACATGTTCGGCCATGTTGTTTGTAGCCATGTTGTGTCCCAGTGTTCTGTGGGTCTCAGCATTGAACTCTCACCCCTCGCAGGCGTGGGACAGTTAACAATCTGTTGAGGGCTTCAGGCTGGAGCTGTGTGTAGCTAAGGATCTGGGCTACATGCTAGAGGCCTTCGGTAACTGGGACAGGCTGTTTGGGATTTAGAGTGCCTCTCAAACTACTCACACCGAAACACATTTTCCTTTTGCAGCATTTTTTCTCATAAAAAAAGCCTCTCTCCTTCTCAACTTGTCTTCTCCATGTTCTCCTCTTTGCTTTTCATCTCCCTGCATCTGTCCTTGTAAGTCCATTCATTAACGTTCATTATGGCCACTGAGGGGGGATCTTGTTCTTAACATCTGCCAGCTGTTTTGGGTCTTAAGTGGTCTTATTCTCTGTAATTTTGGAGGCTGTGAATCTTCGGCATGACTGACCTACATACTAGACAGGCAATGCCCCCACTCACCCTGGACCACCACTACCACCACAGAGCATGAGGCAGGACCCTTAGGCTCTCTGGCTAAAAATGACTGGTATGCATTTCAAGCCATTGCAAAACATGTCGTCACTCCAAGTGATCAATTTAATATACAGGCCGCTGGGCTCTCTGGGCTGAACAACCGTTTTACATGTATCAAAATGTAAACATTAAGCTCCGCAAAAGGAGGTCTGGGCCTTCCTTCTCCCAGTCATGCACACACCCACTCTATAAACACCATGGAGCTGAATTCCTTTCTTTTTTTACCATGGGAGTATGTTCCTTCTTTTTGTGTACCATTAAAAGGAAATGTATGAGTCATGTATGTGGACAAAACTATTTGTCCCTCCATGTTTTTTTTGTTTTTTTTTAGTTATCCCTGCTTCTATTTGTATCCTCTCCTAAACTTGATGTTCTGCTAATACTGTTTAAAAAAGGAGATTTTCTATGCTACCCACACATTTTTAAATGAAAATTAACTTCCCCATGTTTTATTTTAGCTTGTGTTTTTGCAATGGGGGACGCAAGGTTCTCATTAACAGAAACACAATCAAATTTCATTGTAATCTCACTGGTAGTCTAGATATTATTTGTGTTGTACCAATTCATAATGCATTACAATTTCTAACATTTAAATGTAATACAGCTTTTTGTTTTAAACTTGGTATTTCTGCAGAGTTGCAAATTAAGATTAGGCTACACTAATATTTTGGGTATTATTTAATTTCTAAAATAACATTCCAGTGGTGGCAGGATTGTTTCTGACTCATGTGAGCCAAACATTTCCAATAACTAGCATGTTGATGCTATAAGGTGTAGGCCGTGATTATAATTTCATCATTATTTTAAGCCCTAATTGAATTAGCCTGCTGCCTCCATGTATTTATGACAAAACTGACGAGTTGTATTAATTAAAGAAAGTTTAAAAAAAGCCTAATTTTATCTATTGAATC
>NC_045755.1:4085046-4093478 GCF_008692095.1 Etheostoma spectabile
AGTTTATTTTTTTTTAGGGTGAGGACGTCATAAAATATGACAACAGACATTCAAAGCTTTATTTAAAAACCTAAATAGAGGCTTTAAATGTAAAAAAGAAGAAAAAAGACATTCGGTACAGCCCAAGTTATTACCTAGCCTGGAAGTCTTTTTGACACATCTAGCAGTTACAGAGCAAATTTATCATTTGTTTGTATCGAGTTGTTTCTGACAAATGCAAGTCCAAAATTCACTCTCTTATACATCTGTTTTTGGTCTCAACTCCCTGGCTCTTTAGCTGCTAAAACATTCTAAATGTTTACCAGCTAGTCACAAACTGTATTTGGCTGCTGTTTGGTGCTAAGCAGGTAGTGTACAGTGGGTTTTCAGTAAACCTGTTTGAGTTGTGATTCACACGCTGTTACTCTACCAACTGAAGTTAGTTGCATTCAATAACTTCTTCTGTGTTCTTCGCCAGTGCCGGCCGCGATAGCAGTTACCATGGAAACACTGGTACAAATACAGGTTTGCCCCTCATATTTCACAATATACAGCTGTGTTAATAAAAAAAATAAAATAAAAATAAAAATGTAGACAAATGTCAGAAGTGTGGACAGGCGAGTGTGGCGGGGGTGCGCGGAGAGTTAGACGAGAGAGAGTAGAGGAGAGATCCAACACAGGCACATCTTTACAGAAGAAATGGGTCATGTAACGCAAAATTAAACCATATCCATATAAACAGAATTGCAGCGGATGCGAAGACATTAGCATAGGTGCGTCCTAGAGGAGCTAACAGCTAACAGACGCTACTAGCACCGACTAGCACTGGTCCCCGCTGTTGTCTGAAAAAAAACAGATGGGACAAAATGTTGCGTGTACTGGTAAACTGGTAAACCTCGAGACCGACGTATAACCAACTGCTATCTGTTGAGTTGTCCTCCCGTTACTCTGTCCTCTGTGACTGTCTACATCTAGAAACTTAGCTGCGCGGTGCAGGAACAACAGATTGGCTCATGATCAGACGGTAGTAGCGGTAGATGGGCTTGCAAAAAAAAAAAAACGGAGCGTTCTATGAAATGACGCTTAAAAAAAATGATCGCTTGATCACGCAAATTTGATCGTGGGAAGTCAAAATCGTGATCGCGATTAAAATGCAATTAATTGTGCAGCCCTACTTAAAAGGAACCGGGTTTGCAAGGCCTAGTTTTTAGAGGTTTTTCCTTGAAAACATCTAGCCTGGTCCTACCAGACTCTGGTGCATTTTATTTGTACAGAGAGTCTGGCCACTCTCCATTGACAAGTGTCAACTTCCTTGAAGGCGGGTACTCTGTTGAAGTTTAAAACTATTGGATCCACCCTAAGACACTCGTTTGGTCCTGACATTGACTTAGCATCGCTCCTTCACCACTGACAGAGCGAGCTGGAAAATCAAACTTTCCCTAACCCCGTGTGGAGCAGGGCCACCAACACAGCAAAGACTGTTCTTGCTCGGGCTTTAACTTCTGGATATTTTGCTGTGTTGCCACAACGGACTGAATAGCTTCGCTCGCATCTTTCTCTGCAACCATTACAGGAATACAACTCAAACTAGCGCACAACCTCAACGTCAGAACGTGCAGAATATTAATGGACTTTTTCACATCCGGAAGCACACTGTTGAGCCCTATGAGGCTAAGAAATAAATAGATTTTTTTAATGTGCTAAAGAAGATGCAGCATCCCACTTAGGTTTATCAAAATCTGACCAGAGATCTGTGAAATGTCATGGTTTTAGGACCTTCAGACATAAAGAGCTAATGGAGAAAGTTATCCTGATTAGGTACCGTCTTCACATTTTAAGTACTTTGAAAAAAAAAAAATAGTTCTAGTGATTTCTAATGCTGGCCTGTGGGTGTTTGCACCATGATTGTAGTATGGATTAATAAATGCCCCCAAGAAGACTTTCTGCTTCTTTTTGCCCTTGAAATGTTCAGCAGTGTGTGGGCTCCCTGCTTTTTCTTTAGACAAGACATGAAATTTAAAACCTTTCCCTACAGCTCAGGGCAACCAGAGGATCTCATAGTACTCTGCTACGTACATGAAGAGGTAAACACTTTGCCGGCGGAGCGGCCCTGAATGAGCAATCAGATGCTCATATCATTCAGAACACAGCACAAGCAGACTGACAGCTTCTTGGCAGAGAGAGAGAGAGAGAGAGAGAGAGAGAGAGAGAGAGAGAATTGTCAGTGGTGGTGATGCTCCTGGAGACTTTGCTGTGTACTGCTATTGTGGATCAGTCATTGCTGGAGGCCAAGCCTGTCAGGACAGAGCAGCGTTTCCACGGAGACCTCAGCCTCTCTCCTGGAATGCCCAGGAGGAAATTCAACCCTGAGGCAGGGAGCAATGGATGGACGGACACTTCCACTGTGATACCTTCACTGTGTCTTTGAGTCTTCCACATTTTATGCAAACCGTACAATATTTTGCCAAGAAATCACTGATGAGTTTGAATATATTTAAGGGGTCATGTTTATGTTATTAGTTATAATAATGGAGCCAATACTAGCCATGTTTCCATTCACACGTTTTTATCCAAATTAAGTGATATTGCATGAAAAATGCCTTATGCAAACTGTAATATTCAATGGAATTTCATGAATATCAACTCAAATGAAATACATTAGGTCGCATCAGATTTTCTCTTGAACAATATACGGCTTATGCGATAAACGCTGATGGAAACGTTGTTTGCTGAATAAATAATGTATTGCGATTAAGCTTTAGGTCATTTTATGGTTGCAACCCGCCACAAAACGCAGTATTTCCGCTCTGTTTGCACACATGACGGGTGTCAACAAAGACAGCTGTAAGTGGACGGACGAGGAGACAAGACACTTTTTGAATTTATTTACGAGCAAAATATAACGGCTATTTTAGATAGCAAAAATCTAAGAAATGCCATAATTTATAAGGAACTCGTGAAGGACATGACACACAAAGGTTAGGACAAGCCGTGGGACAACCAAAACAGTTGTCTTGCAGCGGTGCTGGAGGGACAATAAAAGCCAAGTTTCAACTGCATCAGCATAGCGATTTGTTGATAGCATTGTTTTCTTATTATAGCTTGATATATTGCTATCAGCTGGCACATGAGCACTAGCCTACAACTTGTGAAATATTGATCATTTGTTGGTAGATGGTGTGATCCTTTTTGTCTGGCAAAACTTTGTTCACAAATGTTTGCTTGAATGTTGTGTGATTCAGTGTGAAAATGAATGGAAACACCTTAAAATGTCTAAAATCAATTTGATATATCAATTTTATTGCAAAACAGCATGTGACGACATAACGCACAGGTTTTTATTCGCTTTAAAGCCGTTGGATGGAAA
This sequence comes from Etheostoma spectabile, assembly GCF_008692095.1. Classification (NCBI taxonomy): domain Eukaryota; kingdom Metazoa; phylum Chordata; class Actinopteri; order Perciformes; family Percidae; genus Etheostoma; species Etheostoma spectabile. Next base: position 4,088,393 of record NC_045755.1, read on the forward strand.
CACTAAGTTTTTTTTTACCAAACTTCAGATCATTCGATTGACAAGTGGATGTAAACTTAGCTACTGAGAACCTGCTGAAACAGTGTCCCACTTTGAAAATCAGATTTCCGTGCAGTTGTAGAGTGAACACTGAAGTAGGCCTAATATAAAATCAGTAAATGTCAGAATGGTCTTCAAGTAGTCTGTAAGTAGTCTGTATCGACGGCATTTCATTTACTGGATAGTTCTGGTGCTGCAGAAAGTTCCACAGATGTCCCTCATTTTCGGCCAGATGTCCGTTACAATTTGCTTTCTTTGTGTTCTTGACTCCAGTTGATATATGAGGCTCCTCAGATCTCTGCAGGGTAAATCCAGACAGTTAGCTAGACTATCTGTCCAATCTGAGTTTCCCAGCCAAAACAAGAGTTTTCCTCCTATCCAGGAATGTTGTGTGGACTAGCCAGACCTACTTCCGCAGCGCTGTGGAGATAGGTCTGGCAATGTAAGACTAGGCTTTCAGTAATATACTGTATAAACACTAGCATATATCTATTTTATTCTTTTTACTTTAAATTATTTTGCTAATTTTACTCTGGATGCCAAGCTGGAATTTATATTTTTATATCATTAAACCAAAACTACATGTATTAAAATCCTAGGATTTATTGATTATTCATAAAACAAAAAGTAAACTGATAATTGATCTTTACCAAATAATTCAAGTTTGTCAATAACCAGTGTATATCTTCTAAAGGACTTCCTCGCCCTAAAACTTTGCAGCTGTGTTTGAAAGGCTCCGAGACACTGAATCAACCTGTTGGGTCTTAAAGTCAAAAGCTACATGAGACTCGTAGTAGACCTGCAAAATGTCCCTGAAAGACCAACATGTATCTCCAGACAAAAAACTATACTCAGTATATTATGGTTAAAATAAGTTAGACCAACTTATATTTTGGGGGTTTAAGATGAAAATGAGTTTGGCCCCTGATTTATACATCAAATTAATATTACAATTAACTGTAGTGCAACTTAACATTTAAACAATAGACCAACTACTTCTTCTTCTTCTGCTTTTTCATTATCTGAAGATCTACCAGCTGGGGCATCAGGGTGCTCTCCGTCCTCTCCCAGTCCTGCTTCTTATCCTGCTGAGTCAGCTTCAGGCTTTCTGTGGCCTGACGGAGGGATGACTTGTCCTCCTTCCACTGGTTGAGATGACTCTCCAGCTGCTGCTCAGTCTTCTTCAGAGCAGCCAGGAGGGCGTCAATCACAAAGCTTTCCTCGTCAATCTGAGCCACATAACAGGCTCTTGTTTTTCTCTCGCTCTGCTCCAGCAGGGAGGTTTTTTCCTGCTGCCATAGATCACGCTCACTCTCCAGCTGGAGAGCGACACTTCACACGCGTAGTCGCGTGGTAACCATGGGAATTCTGTGCACTACTGTATCCCTGCCGTACAACTGAATGAGATTAGCCGACTGTGGTATCATATATCCCTAATTACAGTTTGATTTTTAACAAAAAGTGGCAATACTAGTCTTTTCCAAATCACGATCTGTTATTATTGATAGCTAAAGTTAGCTAAATTAGCATAGTCATAACTATGGACATTACCTGTTAAATCCAGTCTTGTGTTGTTGCTCTAACAAGCAAAAGTCCCACTATCTATGTCCTGATAAATGTTAAGTTTATATTTCAGCAAACTGACAAACAGTCTTTGGTGGGTTAGGACCTTTACTTTTCTTTTTTTTACTTCTATTTACCCTGATATGTCAGAATAAAAATATTAAGTTCGCAACACACTGGCTATGGCTGTGTGGTTGTCTTGTATGGTGACAGATAGTAGGTAGCGGTGGATGCTTACAGTTTCTTATGAGTTTGTTATGACTAATCCAGTTGACATTTACTAACACAATAATGTAAAAGTGTGCTGGGGCTTAAGCTGTCCATCAGTTTTTCCTCCAGAGAGAACAGTTATGTTGGCTGCTGTGGCCCCAGTGAAACAGGTGACCACAGAGGGGATAAGATTGATGTAGATTTACAGAAATGCATGAAAGACACAACACATCTGTTTAGAGAGTGACTGCTGGAAGAGTCTAGGAACACCACATGGTGGCTTGAAGAATAAAAACAAGATGACATCTGGAATCACTACATGGCCGTCAAGTAAATAAGAAATTTGGCCAGTGTGGTTGAAACTTTTATCTTGACTGCGTACAGTACGCCTATTGCTTCATGATTCAACAACAGGACTCCGTTGACTAAAAGCAAACACTGGGACAGAAAAAGCTAACACACAGCAGCAGCCAAATATTTGGTCTTTTTTTTTTTTTAAACAAGGTGCACTGGTCTCAGGGGGTCAAACTTTAACTGTTACTTTTTGCTCTGTAAGCACCTTTTAAAGTGGCATCTGAGATTCAATTTCTATGCAACACTAACTGTCAGAGAAAGGTCTCGGATTTAGAGTCACTTTTTGACATGATCTTCAGGCAGACAATAAGACCTCATTGGTGCTAGGAAGATCCTTAAAAGTGCTTTAGTTTCAGATACCAATACTGGAGGTAGAACAAAGTACACTGTTTTTCGTATTCTCTTAGGTCCCCACATTTGAAAAGAATTCTTGTATATAAATATTTTACTGCAAAAGTAGTTAAAATGACAGATATTGTGATACACCCAAGTGCAAAACAAAGCCAGGCCAAGGACGCGTTGAGATGTGATCGCTCAGCCCACATTTGAAGGGGGTTTGGGCCACGTTAGTATTAGTCCATTAATATTTATCATGTCATGTGAGAGTGAATCGTGTGTTATGGATGCTATTGTCGGTGGTGTGTCTGTGTTTTTGTTCTGATGCTCCGCACAGTTCAGACAGGTGAACCGCAGGTTCATAAAATGGGCCTAAAAATCTGAATATAATACACACTAAACCGTCGCACAGTTCTGTAATAGGCTAAATAATGTATGATTTATATGCAAGGGTAACATCTGAAATTTATACACACACACAACAACAAAAATATCTATTTCTGTATATGCAAACGACAATAATGTACGTGTTTATTTGCATAGAGTATGAAAGTGAGATCTGATCTTAAGTGGCCACTCAAGACTCATGTAGAGAAGTATTCTAATGCCAGCTGTGAACTGACGCACTTAGAGCTGTCCACTTGTGATTGGATCACCCAAGACACATGTTAAAGTTATGTTAATTTTAAGGTTTGAACAGGGCCACAGACACTCGACTAACATTTGTCAGTGATATGTTGCATATAAAATACCACAGAAAAGTTGGTTTTGGAAATAATGTGGAACAAAGTGCCTAATCCTGTGCAGACTGAGAGGCTTCTTTTAAGTGTTCTTCTATTTATTCCAACGGCCTATTCAAGACCCAATGGCAACAACCAAGCTCTAATACTGAAGCCAATATGAATTGGCCTATTGAGGTATGACGCAACGGCCAATAGATACTGGCTCCAAGAAAATTGGAACTGTACTGTATTGAAGTGACTTGGAAACATCCCGGAACAACCTTTCCTCCCAGTTGAGGTTGGGAAGAAGGTAACAAATAGAGCAGGCCAGCACTGAGGGGCTCAGGAAGAGATTCTACCCTTAGGCCAAATAGGATCCTAAATGAGGTCACTGCCTAAGACTGCCCAATTATATAGTTTCTTCTAAAGACTGACGGCTGACCATCGGCAGAAAAGGCAGTCTGACTGATCATTCGGCTCCCATTGGTCCAAAAAGTGCCTTCAAACAAACCGAAGGGATGCTGAGGTACGTTCTGCATGTGCGCAAGACATAATACGTCTCCATGTCAGCAGGCGGTGCTAATCTGTATTGTTGCCCAAAAATGACGAATGCGTCACGTTGGTCTGGCTTGTCCTGAATTTCAAAGCCGACAATAACAGCAGCTTGTTCGGAACACAATCTCGTATTTTTCGAAAAAAGTTCACCAAAACGTGTTTCTGAAATCATTTGAAGTGAGAACTAGGCCATGCAGTTGCTGAATCTGTCTGTTTTTTTGATCGACAGCTTGAAAGATTTTTGTCAGATTTTAAGAGGCGTTCGTCACGCTCATCCTCCTTATTTACGGTAAGTGTTTTAACATAAATGCACTGTTTCGCTAGTCAAGGGCTAGCACTCCACCAATCAGATTGGTCACCGACCTTGCCAGACTGTCCAACGGCTGATCATCGGGTTGGTGTGTCAGCGCCTTAATGTGCATGTTGTTGCTGATTTAAGTTTTTTAGAGTGTACGATTGATTTACAAGGGTCTTAGCCTACCATAGCCATAATTATGGCCTAGCCATAATTAGTTGTAATGGTTTCTGCTCACCAGAACACTTCTGGGTGACACCTCTTGATACTTGGAGACAAAATTGAGACGCCCTATATACGTTCACATTTTGGCAGATTGGCACCATTAAACGTAAGCCAAATAAGCATACTCAATTACTGTTAACAATGTACCCATGGATGTACAGATACATTGGATTACTTTGATCCTAAAGAAAACTTAAAACACCAAGATTCTCATGCAAGTTCTGGAGTAATAACAAGGTCTTCTTTTCTAAAATATTCTAAGCAGATGTATAAACCTTTACTCACAATGGACATCTGCGATGATGATATCCTCTGGAAGTGTAAGTCACACTGAATGTAATAATATGTGTATCATCATGTCTGTATGTTCAGAGGTAGAACTCAAGTGAAGAAGTGCACTTTTTAGTTGTTTAGAACAGCAATGGGAAACCTTGAATTGGATACTGGTGTCAACTTCAAGATCATTTCTAAAAATGTAAGATCAACGTGCATTTATATAACAATCATTTCAGTGGGAAGTAAAGTGTTTCAATGTGTTTGGGACCAATACTGTGGTTTGACTCAGAAGAGCTGCTGCTGACATACAGAACGTGTGAGCTCAAAGACTGCGAGAGCTAATTGTTTCAACAGCAGGGGAAGAGTGTTTCCGTTGAACCTCGGCGGCTGTCACACATCACCATCTGCTGGTCAAAGCCCTTCCCTTCATAACAGGAATATCAAAGCGTGAAAAGAAGTGACGGACATTTCTCTGTGAAGCTAAAGGTGTTTTTTTTTTTTGGGGGGGGGG
>NC_045755.1:4093488-4096286 GCF_008692095.1 Etheostoma spectabile
TTTCCGCCTTTAATTTGACAGGACAGCTAGGTGAGAGAGGGGAAGACATGTAGGAAGTCGTCACAGGTTGGATTCAAACCGTGGACCTCTGCGGCAAGGCATAAACCTCTCAGTATATGTGCCTGCTCTACCACTGACCCAACCCAGCCACTGTGAAGCTAAAGTTGAACAACAGTGCCACATGGTGGCCTTACAAGGAACATGCTGAGTTGAAAAATATTGATATTAAAAATGTATTGGAATAATGTATTGGAATAATTCATCAATAAATATACAGAGCACGCAGCTATACTGGAAAAACAGTTGTCAGATGTCACAAACCACAACACTGTTACACCATTCAGTGAGTTAAAAAGCAAATATAACTTAAAAGATACAGAATCATTTAGGTATATGCAGCTGAAAAACTAAATTACTAAAAGAACATCAGCCCTGAAATGTCTTTGGCATTTTAAGCCAAAGCAACAACAAAAAAAATAGAGGCTGATCGGTTCTATGTACAATTCACTGATACTGAACATGGAAAGCAGTGATACATTATTACAAAGAATATATAATAAATGGATGGAAGACCTAAGGGTTGACCTTAAAGAAAAATGGAAAGAAAGCTTGTCACTAACATACAAATTAACTAATAATGAAAATCTGGAGCTTCTGTTAGAGTCTAGAGTCCTGTTGCTTTCTGCAGCTCTGCACGGCATACTAAAAAAAGCTTATGTTTCGGCTTTAGCTGTATGTAGTGATGGTCAAATGAAGCTTCGCGAACCACTGACTTTAATTTCTGAGCTCTCTGAACTGATGACACTCTCTGTTCAAAGAAAAAGGTTAAAGGAATGTCAATTCAGTGTATTTTCAACCCTTTGTTGAACAAAGAGCGCCCTCTAGTGAGCTCAGAAAAAGAGACAGTGGTTCGCAAAGCTTCATTTGACCATCACTTGCTGTATGTATGGTGTATTTTTGATTACTGTGTGTTTATTTTAACATGTATTAATGTTATCTGGCCAAAAGGACTATGTTTGAAAATTAGCCAACTGGCCAACACTGGCACATTTACAAAAATGTTGATTAATGTGTGTTGTCCTTTTTAAATAAAATACAAAACACAAATACAGTTTAAGATAATGACAAGACTGTATTATACTAGAAATAAAAAGTTTGATAACACATCATCAGATTTATGTTTAAAACTACATGGTGACTTCCTTATGCACGCCTTTTGGTTCTGCAAAGGAATTAAGAAGACTTGGGAGAGATAGTTATGGAAAGGGATTTGGTTATCTGTGATACTAGCAGAAACATTATATTGTCTCCAAAAAATGTGTATTTTTGAAGATATAAAGGAAATAATAAATCCAACTAGCTGGCAGATACGTTTTTCCACTTATCTTTAAAAAAGTAATATTACAAAACTGGAAAAAATAAGGAAGCATCCTCAATAGCACTGACAGCGGGGAAGGCCCTATTGGAACAGAAGGAATTATTATTCTTCTGCCAAATGAATTGCCTTTTTCAGGGGCTTAGCACAAAGCCATTTTGAATTGAAAGTTTGAAATTAGTGCGATTTTGGCCATTTCCATATGTCGTACTTTAACAAACTCCTCCTAGAGATTTCATCTGATCAACTTCAAACTTGGTCTGTGTCATCTGAAGACGTTAACAATGAAAAGTTATTAAAAGAAAAACTTTTGTCATAGGACATGGCCGTGGCGGGGTGGCCATTTTTTGCGTTTCGCCATCAAAACAGGAAGTGGGTGTAACTTGAGTGTACATTGTCCAATTGGCTCGAAACTTTTTAGGATTCATCAGAGTCCGCCCCTGACAACATATACATGCCAATATTGGCTCAAAGTCATAACGCCCCCTTGTGGCAACAGGAAGTAGGCCTAAATGACAAGGTGCTATAGTTTAACAAATTCAAATTCAGTAAGTGTCATCTAAAGACCTTAATGATGAAAAGTTATTTAAAGAGAAACTTTTTGTCAAACAATTTGGGCGTGGCATGGTGGCCATTTTGAGTGTTTAGCAATGAAGGAGAAAGTGGCTGTAACTACAGTGTACGTTGTCATATCTGCTTGAAATTTCCCACAATCACCAAGAATCCAGGCCTGAGGACATCTACAGGCCAATATGGACTTTTAGAGATAGCGCCACCAACTGGCAACAGGAAATCAACCTTATATGACAAACATCATCTGATTAACATGAAACTTATAATGTGTGGTCTACATGTGATTCTGAGCAGCCCCCTATACTTTAACCACAACCACTCACTTAGGCCACGCCCCCTTCCATAATATTTGAACCATTTAAGGTAGAGTCTTGTGTGAGGTGTTATTGAACTCAGCAGAGTTTGTTCTTCATTGGTGATGCTTGGACCGCCCCCTATGTGTAAGCCACGCCCACTTCCATAATTGGTGACCCATTTAAGGTATAGTCTTGTGAGGTATCAATGAACTCAGCAGAGACTTCCTTTTTCATTGGTGATGTTTGACCCACCCCCTATGATTCGGAGACGCCCCCTTTCTCAGATAATGAACAGTATGATATAGAATATTGTGTGAGGTATCATTGAACTCAGCAGGGAGTTCCATCTTCATTGGTGACAATTTGCAGCGTCTGAGAGCCGCACAAATGCATGCAAGTGTCGCCAAATGAGGGTTGAAATTCATTTTGGCGGGTGTTACTAAAAACTTACTAGCCAGTTTGGCTGGTGATGCAAGGGCATTACATGGATGATACACAAGGCTCTGTTCTCGGGCTCAGCTATCGCCTGGCAGTACTTCCTACATTTCCCAAGA
>NC_045755.1:4096296-4096749 GCF_008692095.1 Etheostoma spectabile
TGCTGTAATGCTGCGTGATGACATTTCATACGTCCATTGGCTGCGCACAGTTTGCACTGAAACCAGCGCAAGAAACCATGGAAACGAACGGCTCCAGAGAAGGGAGCATAGACTGAAAGAGGAGGGAGTTAGCTAGCTAGTAAAGTAAAGTAAAAAGCTAAGATTAGCTAAACTGAATGAGACGGTGGTTGGGACAAACTTCTGGGGGCGAGAAGAGGAAGGAGGCAAGGGATGATGATATCGACGGATAAACAAAGAAAAGAAAATGTAATGCCAAATGAGTGACGGGTTGTGAATGGCTTGTGTTTGATCACGAAAAAAACAAAACAAACAATTTTGTGGTAGGAACTAATAATTTTGAAGTCGAGGCAGTAAAGGACCATGAGAGTGCCCAAAGTCATTAGGAGAGCCAAAGGATTAAAACGGCCAAGACAGGTCGTATTGAAGAGAGCC
>NC_045755.1:4096759-4097075 GCF_008692095.1 Etheostoma spectabile
GGGAGAAGTCTCACTTTAATGAAGACGTCTGAGTTGGAGAAGATGGAGCTACTTTTCAAAATGCCAACGCTACTGAAAAAAAGGGCAGGCCTTTCACCGACTTTGCATCAATGTGTGAGTAAGTGAATTAAAGTTACTATTTACATGTTTCAGAAACAGTGTATTTAATACGATTCAGAGTGCTTCCATAGACACAGATAAAACTTTATGTTTGATGTTTTCAAAAAGAAGAAAAAAAATCTCACTAAAATGTACTGTGTTGGAGGCGCTAACAGTGGCTTAATTTACACAAAAATGTATTTCAGTGTGGACAGGA
>NC_045755.1:4097085-4097720 GCF_008692095.1 Etheostoma spectabile
GAAGATAGGAGAGACATACACAAACAACTACCAGGCAAAAGAGTTCATACACTACATAGCAGAGGATGAGAGAAGAAAGATGAGGGCAAGATTATCAGATGGCAAGTTCATCTCAATCATGTCAGATGGATCCGTCGACAGTGCAGTTATGGAAGAAGAAATGGTCTACGTCAGGAGTGCCAGTGAAGGGAAGGTCAAAGTTGATTTTGTCGGGGTAAAAGCTGTCTCAAAGCCAGATGCTACAAATATAGCTGAAGCAGAGCGAAGTATAATGGAAAGTGGAGTCAGCACTGATTGGAAGAACAAGCTAGTGGCAATCACCACAGATGGAGCATCTGTAATGACAGGAGTGAACAATGGTGTCGTTACAAAACTCCGTGCAGACAGACCAAATGGGCTGGGCCATAAGCTAGAGCTTGCCTTCTCAGACGGAATAAGGAAAAATGTGATGGCCAGGAAAGTTGAGGACCTGTTGAGTGGACTCTACACCTTATATCATAAGAGTGGAGTGAACAGGGCCAGCCTAAAGCATCACTTCAGGGAGGTCCACATGAAGGCTTTGATGCCAACCAGAGTAGGTGGAACCCGGTGGCTACCACATCTTTTCAAAGCACTTGACCATTTTCTCAGGGGAT
>NC_045755.1:4097730-4097936 GCF_008692095.1 Etheostoma spectabile
TGTACGCCACTTGGAGAAGGTATGTTAATTTATAGCTTGATATAATGCAGTTGTTTTGCTTGTAGTCCCAGGAGGCCACGAACATCAATGCTGTTCTGAGGTCAAAAACCAAGGGGTTCCTTAACATAGGCAAGGATGGTAGAGTGCTCAGGTTTTGCTGCCTTCTCCATTACACCATCTATCAACTGAGCAACCTCTCCAAGTCA
>NC_045755.1:4097946-4098127 GCF_008692095.1 Etheostoma spectabile
CAGTGTCAACCATGGCTGAAGCTCAGAGCTGCCTTGTCTCCCCTCAGGCTGTCATAGAAATGTACAAGTCAAGGTATGTATCGTATATCCTACAATTTATGATTTGATTTTAGGTTGTGTTGGTGTGTTTTCACCTCAGTATAAATAAAAAGACATACTGGCCAGAGGCAGACACAAGTTC
>NC_045755.1:4098137-4098500 GCF_008692095.1 Etheostoma spectabile
AGCAATTCAAAAGTAATGAACACATCTTTACGCATTTTATGTTTTAACCCTTGTGTTGTCTTCCCATCAACCATGAAAAAAAAAAAAATCAACATTATTATTGCTTTTTCCCACATTATTGTCACACAACAATGTTGTGGGGTTTTATGTTTTTGGTGTTTTTTCCAAAGGTTTTGATATTTTTAATGTTGACATTTTCAGCACTTATTTTAACAAAAGATTTTTTTTCCTGAAAACGGGTCAATTTGACCCAAAGACAACATGAGGGTTAAGACAACTGCTTAACTTTATATCAATGTTTTTCCTTTTGTTCTAAGATTTTGGTGATGAAGAGGTAAACAAACTCATCAGTCACTTCCGACC
>NC_045755.1:4098510-4098726 GCF_008692095.1 Etheostoma spectabile
CTGTCTGCTGGAGTGGATGTGGAGTTGATCCCTGATCAATGGACAATTCTAAAGACTGAACACAGCAGGATTCAGCCAAGGTACTTGGAGAATGTTTGAGAAAAAAAATCTCATACTGATGTACCTTATCAGTAAAATCTTTAAACAAGTGTTTGAAAGGTTCAAAAGCTCTATAAAAATGTATAATATTATGAGACAGTTTTATTTTGTTTATCA
>NC_045755.1:4098736-4098895 GCF_008692095.1 Etheostoma spectabile
TAAATGTCATTTGTTAAAGACACAGTCCAAATTTGATGCCATATTTTAATAACTAAAGTTGCATTTGAAAATGCTAATTGTTTGCAAGTGCACATTGCACATTGTCTGTCTCACACTGCTACAGGAAACTTTGAGAAGACCTGGCCTACTGTGAACAGA
>NC_045755.1:4098905-4102406 GCF_008692095.1 Etheostoma spectabile
ATCGGTGTCCTGATGTCCTTGATCTTTTTGATGCTCTCCTGACCATCTCTGCAACCACAGCTGACAGGGTTCAGTGTTATGAAGCAGGTAAAGAGAGACTGGCGCTCACGCCTAAAAGGTGAAACCCTCTCTGACCTCTCTAACCCTCTCTGACTCAAAAAAGTTAATTTAGAACCCTGGTGGGTCGGTATAATCAGTAATACGTATTGTGGGAAGCATGGAATTTTTTGTTTGTTGATCCATACAAGGGTGGACTAAAAGTCATCTCAGATATTTCAGACTCCGCTGACTGTCTCTGGAAAGCCAATCTGTCCAAAATCTACTACAATGTGCGTCCACCAAAAAAGGAATTTGTGAAAAAGGAAATTACATGAATGTAAATTAAAGAACTTCTTTAGCAAAATAACACTCCTACCTCTCTAAATATTGTGCAAAAGGCTCTGTCTACATGCCACAATTTGGAATTACAATATAATGCAATCCAATACATTATCACAAACTATGGCCTTGGAAATGGCCTTGGCCAATTTAATCAACAGTATTTAGTCAAAGTTAGGGCTGCACAATATATTGTTTTTTTACCGTCATCGCAATATCAACTTGCACAATAAACACATCATGAAAGGCTATGACATATAGTGAAAGACAATCAGAGATTATTTGTTAGTTGACAGAAAATATTGGTAGAAAACTGCACTTTTTATATTACATTCAATTTTCAATTTGTTCAATAAAAGAATGTTAGAAACAATTTCCTTTCATTTGTTTTAAATTCAACAAGCAATCTGTTGGAATTTGGAAGAATACTGAAAAGAGCAGAAATGCAGAACCGAGTGGACTTTAATATCTGTTTATTTATCGTTAGTAATATCGTTACTGTGATATTCAACAATGTTTTTGCATATGGCATATTTTCCTCATATGGTGCAGCTCCAGTCAAAGTCTCAACAAAAACTGAACATTAAAAACTTCCCGAAGGTAAGATTTAAAGCAGGGCTGTTGTAGTAGATTGCGTTAGATTAAACAGGTGTTGCTGTGTCAACCCTTCACAAAAATTACTTTCTTTATGTGGTTGAAAAAGCCCTTGACATCAAAGGCTCCATTATTCTCGCTTTATATTAGCAACTGAGTTTGGTGAGTTTTAGGTGAATAAAAACTGCAATCTGTTCAGAGTGAGGGTGGGAGTCTGATTGAGCCTGAACACCTCAGTAAGTGGATGATCCTCTTTCGACTCATTTCAGAAACACTGGGATGTGAGGGAAAACGGGAGCCTTTGGGATTCAAGCTAGCGGGATAAAAGAATATTGAGAGCAATCTTGGTGCTTTTGATACAGTTGTCAGCGGGCGGCTTTAATCTAGTGATCATTTTTAGACCCCGGTCTGATCTCTCTGTAGAGCCTCATATACAGCATGCTTCAGTACACAATGATCCCGGCTAATTGTGTAGATAAATTCAAAGGGCTGAAAATAGCTGGAAACAGCTTCACGGAGGCAACAGAATAATTATCCATGAAATGGAAGAGCGGTTTATGGATTTGGTAAGACAAACATGATAAACTGGCTGCTGCATGTCTTGACTTGCAGCTTCGGAAATCAATTCCTCCACAGTGTGCAGCAGAAGATGGCCAATATCAGCCTCTAATACACATGCGTGCGCTGTTGCTGAAAGATGATCTCATCGCTCCTGGTTAACGTTCATTTGTTTTTCTTTGGGAGGAAAAGACCTTTCTCTCGTTTCCATGACAATTTTCATTTGTAAAAGCCTGCAAAAGCCAAGGACGTACGAGTCTGAGTCTATCATTAACAATAAGATGTCGTGCTCCTTTTAAAAACAAACTTAAAACCGAACCACGCACATGCGAAAAGACAACAGTGTGAAAACTTTACTTTTCACCCCTCAGACACTATTTTTCCTCAACTTCGCACGCACACACATGAGAACACTATGAAACGTCCACTCACCAGTCGGTGTGCTGATCATCGATGACCAGCAGAATCTTGGGCTTGCGTATGACAGGTTTAGGGGGCTGACTGCTTCCTGTTGAGGATCCATTAGCTGCGGGTGCTGCAGATTTAGCGTGTGCAGCGGCGGCAACGTTTTGGGCCAACTGAGCACTCTTCACCACACTGGAGAAGGAGCTGAGGAAGCTCCCTGCTGAGCCCGAGCCCGTGCCCGTGCTTGAGCCTGGCCCCGAGCCTGAGGCCGGGTTGGAAGCCGGAGTGGGGATGCTCGGGGGCTGCCGCCTCTCTGTGGCCGGGGAGGCGGGGGAGGAAGTGGACGAAGTGGATGAGCCTGGAGGGGTCGGCCTTTGCAGATCCATCATGTAGCCGTTGGGGAGGTTGGCCACAAAGCTGCTGTCTGACAAGCGCCGGCGGAGGTAGTTCATGGTGACTGGCTGGTGGGTCCGTCAGGCCAGAGGAGGAGAGGGGGAAGAATGCCTGAAATCCTGCACGGGGACAAAGGAAGGAAAAGAGAATCTGTACACAATCAGTTTCGCAATAATGTTCTTATTTGATTATTTGTAATTTAATTTGTATTTTTGCAAAATTAAAACAAGTAGAAAATAGAAAACTGTTTGCTGCTTTACTAACACATTCATCATATCAACTTTGTTGTGTAGCAAAGACCCTGGACACTTAATGCAACATAGCTGACTCTTTGAGGACCTCAACCTGCGCATGTGACTGGTCCCTTGTCTTGTGTGTGTGTGTGTGTGTGTTGTTGTCTCCCTCCCTCCCAGCATTCCTCTGTTTGTTTATTTTTTAACTCTAGGACGCGTTCCAATGTCTCAGTGAATTGTTTGTTTTTAATTTCTAAATATATTTAAAAATAAAAAATTTGATCACAAAAAAAACCTTTGTTGTGTTAACATCTTGTTCTATGTATGCAGGCAGCACTCATAATTCTATTTAAGTGTGGCTCTAAACAGTGAGTGAGTAAATAAACACAAATAGAGCCTTTCTTTTTGAGCGTTCAACGAGCTACAGTATGTAGGTATCCCTCAGGATTAGATCTAGATTTAGTTCAGATGAAAGTTGTTAAACATGATGCTTTTCTGGCGTCTGAAGATCACACTCATTAGCAAACATCAGATCTGAGACGAAGAGTCAGAGCGGGAAAACAAGTGTCAAGCTGAGAAAGGTGCCAAACAAAAGCTGATACAGTGTTATATTGAAAAGGGTGTACTAAGGTGATATTTCTAACAGTTATGAATCCACTACACCTGATTTGCATTATATTAAAGTGCCCATATTACTTCCACGCGCATACAAACTTTGAAAAAACAAAACATCCATGCTGTTTTGAGTGAGATACAGGTTTCTGAATGACCTCTGCCTTTAGTCTCCTAGTGAGATGCTCAAAAGCTCCACGGTTTTCTACATAACTAGTCGAGATGAGGTGGCTAACTGTACCACATGTTAGCGCTAGCATGCTAGCTCTTTCTCTATGGCAAAACACTGCTACAACAGACACTAGTTCATCATAATCTACAAAAGAAC
>NC_045755.1:4102416-4102525 GCF_008692095.1 Etheostoma spectabile
TCCCTGTTCTGCAGGTATTCCACAAGTGTCACTCATTTAGAAGAAGTCTCCCAGCTAATCCCACCTTGTAATGACCAAAGTTGGAGAAAGAGTTATCTAGCTGATGTGA
>NC_045755.1:4102535-4102833 GCF_008692095.1 Etheostoma spectabile
CTACTGAGCATGTGCCACTCCCAACAAAGATAGTATAGAAGTGAGATTTCTCACTCTGTAGCTAAAACAGAGAGCTCAACATAGGGCTGCACAATTAATCGTATTTTAATCGCGATCACGATTTTGACTTCACACGATCAAATTTGCGTGATCGAGCGATTCCTTTTTTTAAAGCGTCACTTCATAGAACGCTCCGGGTTTTTTCAAAGCCAATTTACGGCTGCGTAAAGCCGTCTGCTCATGAGCCAGGCCGAGTAGTTCCCTGCACCCCGTGCAGCTAAGTTTCTAGATGTAGACA
>NC_045755.1:4102843-4102967 GCF_008692095.1 Etheostoma spectabile
ACAGAGTAACGGGAGGAAAACTCAACAGATAGCAGTCGGTTTTACGTTGGTCTTAAGATTTACCATTTTACCAGTAAACGCAACATTTTGTCCCGTCTGTTGTTTTTCAGACAACAGCGGTGAC
>NC_045755.1:4102977-4112977 GCF_008692095.1 Etheostoma spectabile
GTCGGTGCTAGTAGCATCTGTTAGCTGTTAGCCCCTCTAGGACGCACCGGTGCTAATGTCTTCGCATCCGCTGCAATGATGTTTATATGGATATGGTTTAATTTTGCGTTACATGACCCATTTCGTCTGTAAAGCCGTGCCTGTGTTGAATCTCTCCTCTCCTCTCTCCCCTCTTACTCCGCGCCCGGCCACACAGCGGCCGCCGGTCCACACTTCTGACATTTGTCCACCGTTTTAATTTTTTATTAACACAGCTGGATATTGTTAAGTATGAGGGGCAAACCTGTGTTTGTACAAGTGTTTCCGCTGGTAACTGCTGGCGCGGCCGCCACGGCGAAGAACACAGAAGAAGTTATTGAATGCAACTAACTTCAGGTCGTAGAGTAACAGCGTGGGAGACGGAGCTGCTGGACCTGGGCCAGAGATGTGACCCATGGCCAGAATATTATAGTTCATAAAAATGCAGCGCAGTGAAGATACAGACGTTTCATACACACGACGTGTGTATCGTTCATAAAAATGCAGCACAGTGAAGATACAGACGTTCGACGTTCGCCATTCGACCCGTGCTGGACCCGTTCATAATGATCAGCCGTCTCTCTGTGAGTAGCGTCCATCACACTCCCTCTCGCTGTTATAAATAGCCTATGTGACAATCAAATTTGTTTTGGTTAAAATCAACAAATAATCGTGAAAATAATCGCGATAAAAATTTTGATCAAAATAATCGTGATTATTATTTTGGCCATGATCGTGCAGCCCTAGTTTAACACACAGGGTGAAAACAGCATCTGCAGCAATGTGCAGTACAACAAAAAATATGGTGTTTTTTGAAAATTAAATTATGTAAACCTATTCTGGTACAACCTCAAAATACAATTATGAACCTGAAAATTAGCACAATATGGGCACTTTAAGTTACCCATGCAGGGTGGGACTGAGATAATTGAGTGACACAGCAGTGATGCTGCAAAGTTGGAGCAGTGAGTCACAGCTCATTTCTGTGTAAAGCAGATAGAGCCCGCTGGGAGAAAGGAAACAGTTATGTAACACATGGAACCCAGCATGGAAGAGAAAAGACATTCAAACAGATTAGCTATCAAACTGCAACCAAGTTAACGGAGGGGAAAAGGAAACCCTTAAACCTGATTAAAACTAGGACGCTTCTCATAGTAAATGGAGCTTGGATGAGATGAAAGTGCATTTCTTATTGAGGAGTCACATCTCAGGCGAATGTGCATGGTGTTTGCGGCCATGTTTTTGTAGTTAAAAAGGGGAAGGAGGGTCCAATAAGCTCCTCAGAAGGAGGATAATGATGTGGGGCAAATGTTCTTCATCTTGAACAAGGCACTGTAGTCAGGCGATCACCATCCGGAAGTTTTTATGCAGAGTGAAAGTTGTAGCTTCTGCATTAGCATCTGTAGGCAAAACTATCTCCTGTTCATAGCTGTTGTAGCATTGGTGTACAATATCGCACTGATTCCAAAAAGGGGGGATTCTATTTTCTCTCTCCCCGCCTGGAAAATTTTACCTATACGCCGGTAGCAACATGTGCTGGGGTTACCACAACAAGTTGATTGGTATGTGAGTCAGTGACACTATGGCGAGCACAAATGAACCGCCGGAGCTGAAAGAACGGCCCGCGGTCCCAGTCAGCTACAACAGCACCGGAGAGAGAGGAGCCAAAATCCTGATCATCCGTTATCAATTTCAGAGAATGAGAGATCCTTTTCAGCTTTATGGAAACCAGACAATACTTGGTTGTATGTATGATCAAGGTATTGTTGTTTGGATCTTTACGTGAAAACATTGAATGCCATCAGACTTATTCTTATATTACTAAATTAATTAATACTTGAGTTTGGGGATTCAGTGTTTTGCCTAAGTGCATTCCAGCACGGTAGATGCTTCTTGTCATGAGGAATAACTCCACAATGGGAGATGTAATAGGGCTTCCAGCGGAAGGGCTGAGCAGCCTATCCTATCACAGAGCGAAGGGGCTTCCCCCTGGGAATTATGTGTATGTGTCAACCACCGCAGGCTCTTACAGAGCAAACTACCAGGGCAAATTATAGTCAATTGCTAGAAAACAGACAGAATAAAGACAAACAACAAGCAGTGGCAATTATAGTCACAGGGCCACTGATTGCCAGCTCAGCCCTCTTTGTAACGACTTGATCCCATTGGACAGATAAGAAGCTGTCTGCTGAAAATCCCTATCTTTACAGCATTGGCAAATTTCCCACTTTCTCAGCACCCAATAAGCTGCTTTCTCTCTGTGCCTGAGCACAACTGAAGCTTTGAAATCTTTAAAGGCTCTGTCTCTTAGTTCTCTGTTCAGCATATCCACACTGGGAGGAAACCACAGGAACCCCATCCTCTGTTACTGCTGACCTGGTGGAAAACATTAGTGATAAGAGTGTGTTAGGAAAGAGACATAGAACACAGAAATAGGACAAAAAAAGAGCACTGTCACTGAGCACAATTCATTATTGTTTGGCAAGTGTCTGTTGGGGCTAAGTCATAAACTGTAAAAAATAGTGGACATAGCAGCAGTGACATCACCCATTGGTGTGTGGACTGCAGTTGTGAAGGCTTGAGTCGTCAACTCTTCTCTTTTTTTTTAAACCGGATGTGACGATTTTTGACGAGAGGGTGGAGCTGGGGAGGATGATGCTTAAAAGGGAGAATAGACCATTTTCAACCCTTTTGAGGCAGGTCCCCCAGTAGAGATTTAATGGCTGGTAAACATCGACCTCCAGGTAGCAGCACCATTTATCTGCATGTACGGCAGTACACAGAGCTGGTTGAAAATCGTCAGACTATCCCTTAAGTTACCTGCTGATGCTACGTGGCTAGCTAGCTTGGATGGCAGAACAAGACATTTTTAAGTGAAGTGAAAACCCACAGCAATAGGGTCAAAGTCTAAAACAAAAAACAAAAACAAGTTCACGGTTATTTTAATGTACACAGTGTCATGGTTAGCATTGCTAAGACTCTGTCCTGATTAACAGGTCAGCGTGTTGCCACGCCCTTAAGCATCCCCTGCTTTGTCAACTTTGAAATAAAATAAGACCATCATTTACTAAACAAACGTAACGCTGTATTACAGAAGACTTGAAACTAGCGGCTGAGAACATAAACTCCCTATGAATATGTTTAAATCAAGTCAAAAATAGGGTCATTTTCCTACAGACATCTAAAGAAGCCGACTTCTTTTTGCAACCAGGGGTGTCGTCCCCACTTTTCCGACCCCAAAGTTTTGTCTATTTTTTTTCAGTTTGTATAAAAAGCAATAGAAAGGATATAGTTTGCTATTTAATATGCTATTTGATGATAAATATTTACAGACCGCACTTCACTCTGACATAAAATTATAATTGAAAGCCTACGAGTGGTGCAGGAAGCAGCGTATAAAGGAAATATTAGAGAAGTTCTCAAACTAACAGCAAAAAGGACTTTGGCTCAGCCGTAATCATAGGCTTTGCTCTGTAATGATGGGGAAGAGCAGGATGATGTCACACCAGACTCTGGGACTCTAGTGTACAGTGTGTGTCGGAAGTGTCTGTGCGTGTTGCTTATTCTATATTTAAAAATCTTGTAGATGAAGACGCTGCTTAAGGGAGATGGCAGTTCCGTCCTGCTGTTCTCAGCTTCTTCTTATTTTTTTCCTCCTGACTGTGAACGTGTGGAATGTATCACATATTCTGGTGGCTGTTCTGTGAATTTACACACCAAAGACTGTTATAATTGTTGACTAAATAGTTAAGGACAAAATGTACTGTCATTCCATCTTCTGCTTCCCAGCTGACAGGGCCAAATTATGCAATAATGACTAATATTCCTTTTCAAATGTAACTGCGTACACACCAGATGTGGATTTTCCTAATGAGACAAATGATGTGAAGCACACTTGAGTGTTAAGTCTGAATGTAAGATGTGCTCCTCACTAATTTTAAGTATTCAGTCTCTTTGGATAAAGAAATGTAGAGTATGTGTATGTATTTAGTGGGACAAACTAATGGCAAAATGTCTATATGTTCTTTATTTGTTGTTCATTAAATTACTGTGTTATATTTGTCCACCCATTCACGTCTCTTGTGGTTTGGCCGGCCCTTGCGTGTCATTAGTTCTTTGTTGAGGTCAGAAGTTGATTGATAGAAAATTATTAAGCAACTTTTAAATGACCGAATCATGATTAATATTATATATGTAATATTTTTCCAAATAAAATGTGTGACTTTATATGTGGATGTTAGAGCTGAAACGATCAGTCAATCAGTTGATCAACAGAAAATGAATCGACAACTATTCTAATGAAGTAATTTTTGATTGATTCATTCCAGCTGTTCAAAGGCTCAGCTTTCTTTGATAATGAACAAAACGATATGAGCATGAATGTTGATCTTAAATGATAACTGCCTTAAGCATCCTAGCCCAGGCTGTGCCATTGTTTTCCTATGGGGAGAGCGGTGGAGACAACTCGAGGAAGCGCTACTCTTGGCATTGCATACCGCTCAGAATTGCCGCCAAGCGCTGCGGCCAAAGTTCAAATGATTTCAACGTATTCCTGTGTCGCGCTTTCCTCTCTGTGCTTTGGGCCCTACTTCACGGTTTAACCTTTTGTAATGTGTAGGCAGCTTTAGGCAACATCCACACTACTCCATTTTCATTTTTAAACAAAAACATTCCCTGTCTACACAAGAGTTTAGGCTCCTTAGCAGGACTGTCCCTACAACACGTCTGTCAACGCATATCACATGACCATTCACATACACTGGGCATGCGTGTGCCGGTGTAAAAAGGAAGCAGAGTACTCTGTGGCTGAAGGTCTCTGTTACTGTCCGTCCAGACTACAAAGCAACTGCGCAGTTTTGTAACTTAACAAGATCAGCAGGGGGTGCCTGGATAGCTCACCTGATTGACCGTGAGCCCCATGTGCTAAGGCTCCGTCCTTAATGCAGCAGCCCTGGGTTTAATTACGACCTGCGGACCTTTGTTGCATGTTGTTCCCCATATCTCTCCCCTTTTACATATTCAGCTATCCTGTAAAATAAGGCCTAAAATGCCCAAAAAATAATCTTAAATAAAAACTTCCAAATGTCTCCGTGGTAGGGGCACAGAAACGCCGGAATAGTATGGACACTTCAGAAGAGGGTAGTCTTAAACCCTGGAAAGCCCCGGCTGAATTTAACCCCTGCTTTTCACACTCCACACTGGTAAACTGTAACGAGCTTAAAGGGATCAGTGGGTCTCTACATGCTGTGCACCAGTCAAAAATGGCTTTAATTATTCATGACAGAATTGAGCTGGGGGGCCGAGAGTGTAACCAGTTAGAGCAGAGGGTGGCTGGACACAAGTCAAAGTAAGGAGAATGAAATTAAATAGAGGTGGGATAGCAGAGGGATGAAATGCTACAATGGGAGGTGGTTTAACCTGCCCAAAGGCATTCTGGGGAATTATAAATAGCAAATGTGCGACTCACTGCCAAATGGATGTTTATGACAGTTATTATACTGGAGTTTTCCACTAAAAATTCTTGGGAGTCAGAGCCAAGGAATTTTTTCTTTTCCACAAATAGGATCTGCAAGAAACATCCATCATATCAAAAGTTATACTCATGAAACAATATCTTAAAATTCATTAATGGCAGGAATTTAAAGCCAAGATATTTAATGCTGTTATCTCTGCTGTGGCGAGACGTCTACAGAGAAGATGGTGTTGAGTTGTTGTGGGAGGTTGTGTTAAGACCTGCTGCTAATTTTAATCAGCCAAGGCAAAACTTGTAAAATGCGAGCTTGTGAAGACACTATTAAGCTTAGGCTGTTGATTTCAGTGCTGGGAAATGCTTCCAGTGCTTCGCCTCTTTTTTTTTAACAGACTTTACAGACGTTTTCAACATTATTGTAACCAGACGAGACATACAAAGATAATTGAGCATGATTACAAAGACTTGCCAATTGACATGGGATGGGAATAAAGAACCGCTTCCAGTTGATAATCGGTTCCAAATTGTCTGATCCATCGGAATCGTATGCCTCCTAGCTTTTCAATTCATTTTACTGATGCCAGTATTTCTGACAGTTCATCTATGCTGCATTAAAAAACTTCCAACAAGAAAGAAGTCATGATGGAGAGGAAGAAACGGTCATTTCAAAAAGAAAAAAAAGACAACAATGCTAATCTGTAAAATGATCCTTTCAAATAAGTGTAGAAACATCTTTTTATGCTAGAATATGGGTTAAATTCCCAGAATTCCATGTGTTTGACAATCCAAGCATGAGTGCCACTGCTTCCCAACCGAGCATGCATGCATGCATGCATGCATGCATATATAATATATATATATATATATATATATATATATATATATATATATAAAAAATGACATAAGTGCCAGAGAGGCTTAGCAGATTTGTTTTGACTAAAGAAAACCTAAATGAAAACAAATGCTGTACAAATGAAGCCTAGCGTAAATTCTTTCAGGAAGACTTCTAAGCATTATTTACCTCCCTTTCCTACACTGATCAGCTGATTCGGGGCGTTCACTTTTCAGTTCAACCAACCAGAATTGGTCATGGATTCCAAGAGCCAATCACAGCATTGCATCCCTGCTTTACATCTGTTCTTCTCTCTGCTGCTCCTCCAGTCCTCCTCCAGTGGGCTCCTTCCTTCAGGTCTTCATACTTCTCTCCCCTACCAGTGTCTACAGTCCATCGGGGCATATTCAGCTTACTAGTGGCTTCTCTACTCTCCTATAAAATACTATTTACACAGCAATGGAGTCTAATCGGCAGAGACTCAATACAGGTTAACCTTGTGCATATGTGAAAATAAACATTTTGCGTATTTGCAACAAAGTCTATCCTAAAATATGAAATAAGCTCTAATTTCAGCTACCCTGCGTTCAAAATCTGAGATAATAAAAACAGTTGTGTTGATGCTGAAAACCGGGAAATTGATCAGGAATCAATAAGGGAATCGATAAAGAGACCAATAAGCAAAATTAATAGTGGAATTAGTATCAATACGACTGCAATACACAGGTTGACTTCTAAATTAGAAACAAGGCAGTAGAGCTGCACAATTAATCAAATTTTAATTACAATCACGGCTTCCCATGATCAAATCTGCGTGATCGAGCGATATTTAAATGCATCATTCCGTTCATAGAACTCTTCGGGTTTTTTAGCAAAGCCCATCTACCGCTCCGTAAACCACTTTCTGATCATGTGCCAGTCAGAGTTGTTACTTGCACCGCGCAGCCTAGTTTCTAGATGTAGACAGTCACAGAGGACAGAGTAACAAATAGCAGTTGGTCATTAGTGGGTCATAAGGTTTACCAGTTTACCAGTAAACACAACATTTTGTCCCATCTGTGTTGTCTTTCCGACAACAGCAGTGACCAGTGCTAGTCGCTGCTAGTTTGTGTCTGTTAGCTCACAGGGCTCTAAGGTGCGACTGACTGACTATTTTTCCCAGGTCGAACAAACGAAGCAATGTTGTTTACATCAATATGGTTTAATTTTGCGTTACATGACCCATTTCGTCTGTAAAGCCGTGCCTGTGTTTGGATCTCTCCTCTTACTCTCCACACAGCCCCGCCCCCATTCACTCACATACGGCTCCCCAGCAACATGGAGGGACACAGTGGTGACAGCGCCGGTCCACACTTCTGACATTTGTCCGCAGTTTGAATTGTTATAAACACAGCTGTATATTAAGTATGAGAGCAAAACCTGTAGGCTTAAACACAGAAGAAGTTAATAAATGCAACTAACTTCCGGTTGTAGAGTAATAGCGTGTGAGACAGAGCCTTCTGGACCAGCACGAGAGATGTGACCCATGGCCAGAATGTCATAGTTCATAAAAATGCAGCGCAGTGACGATACAGACATTTCATACACACAACGCGTGTAAGTCCGCTGACCCGCCATTCAACCCGTGCTGGAGCCATTCATAATGAGTCAGTCGTCTCTCTGTGAGTAGCGTCCATCGCACCCCCACTCTCTCCCTAGCTCTTTTAATCAGTTACTGTTGAAAACCAGTAAAGGAGCTTTCTCAGAGATAATTTTATTTTTTAAATATATCCTAGGAGATTTATTTCAGATAATTTTGTTGCAGCTGTATGTACAGTATGTCCAACATACAGATTCAACATAAGAGGAATGTAGCACAATATGGATGTGATGTGTTATAAATAGCCAATGTGACAATACAATTTGTTTTGGTTAAAAACAAATAATTGTGATAATTAATCAGGATCTCAATATTGATCAAAATAATTGTGATTACCATTTTGGCCATAATCGTGCAGCCCTACCAGGCAGCTTAAAAACCTGATCTGAGAATCTGGCTGCTTTTTGCACAACAACCCAGCAGGAATGACAAAGTCACCCTGTAACTGTGAACCTTGAAGACTGCAGAGATAGAAAGAGCTCGGCGACACAACAGTGTCAGCTCGCTGTGAGAGAGTCTGCAGCAGGAGCCCCGACGAGCTGGTGGGGCGAGGAGTCACACACAGTGACCTCACCGCACTTCTCAGTGCAGACGCCACGTTAGTATCCACACACAGACAGTGAGGCGATGGGGCAGGGGGTAGAACCAGCCTCAGACATTTCTTTCTCCATTTACCTGTACATTCTGGACTATTCCAGAGATTAGACACGTTCCCTCAAGACAATGTCAAGGCAACTGTGCAACATCCAGACCTTTTTATGCAAACATGTACTACTTCTGAAGATACAGAACAACAAAATATTGGCTTTCAGCACTTAACAAAAACTATAGCCCTACTAAATACAATACACAGACTAACAGTCTGTTGATGAATCATTTCCATATATAAAGGATCAGCAGCATATTGATTGAACGTTCCATTCATAACAAACCAGCCCCAACATTACTACAACTTGTTTCTACATCAAAGTATCCTCTCATCACAATCTGGACACTTTTCTCAATGAGGTCTGGTGCACAGCCACCTGATTAAGAACAGAAAGGTCACTGCTTTGTTGCAATTTATTATTTCACCAGAAGAAAAAGGGATCATTAGTGGCCAAAGCTAGCCTTTCATGCTGAGGAGCATCTGTTCAGAGACTAAATAGATACCTGGTTATGGAGGGAACACTTGTGTCTGCCTCCTGATTGCCCGATTAATATTTCATTGCATTTATTTTGCAGCATGGCGTCATTATCATCACCATTCACAGATGTCACATGTATCCAGAACAGACATACATGATATCACCTTTTTCTAACTGAGTCCACCCCCTTTAAATGTAGTTAGAAAAGTCGGATAACGAAAACCGAAGTGTTTGTGAAGAGCCCCATCACTCGAACAAAAAAGCTGATTGAACATAGATACTAAGGGTCTTCAAATGGCAACTGTACACACTTCTTGTAAACTATCCTTAAAGTGGCTAAAATTAACATTTAACAATCCCCTTCATATCGCAGTTTGCTGCAGCAGGCAGCGGTTTACGGCACGCTAAAAAAGCTCATTCCACGCTACATACTAAACAGCCATTAGCTAGCTACCCAGCTAACAATTTTTGGTTCCCAGAACGTTCTGGGAACGTTCCCCAAACGTTCTCTAAAGGCAACCTTTAGAGAACTTTAGGGAAACGCTCCAAGAACGTTGCAACCTTTAGCGAACGTTACGGGAACGTTCCCACCTGAACGTTAGGGGAACGTTCCCTTAGCGTTTCAACCTTTAGCGAACGTTAGGGGAACGTTTGTTGTAACCAAAAAAGAACGTTCCCAGAACGTTCAGAAAACTTAAATGGCACACTATCTTATAAGATAATTTACCATTTAGGTTTTTCCCTCAGGGGTTGGTAGAGAAAGGGTTAGGGTTAGCAAATCTTTGCTAGCGGGTAAAAGGCTCTAATGAAACCACTGTAACGGTTACACTAACGTTACCTGCCCCGCACCAAACAGCTATAGCTAGTTAGCTACTAATTAGCTAGCTAGTTAACTAACGTTAAATAATGGAGCC
>NC_045755.1:4112987-4113939 GCF_008692095.1 Etheostoma spectabile
CCACTAAAGAACCAAATGTTTCCCTCTAGAGTTGTTGGCTAACAAGTTCGACAAATAAACTCAAAATGTGATAATATGTTAATGTTGTGTTAGGAATGGTGGCAAAAGTGGACATTACCTTTCTTTTTAAATTAACGTTATATAGGCCTACTTACAGAATATTCAATATGGGTTTTGGGCACAACTGAAAAACCACAGGTGTTACTATACCTAGCCATTATCATGAGGCAACGCAGTCTAAGCAGAGTTCAGAGAAAAATATTAGCTTAACTAGGGCTAAAATTGGTTTTACTGCATCAGTTTCACATCTCTAAATAGGATGCACAGTATCTATACTTGTGATAGACTGACCTCTGCTTTAAAATGCGTGTAAACTGACTATGTAATCCACTGTTTCTTTTATTGTAATCCACGGTCACAATCATGAAATGGATACCCCCCACCTTTCCCGCGTCCCTCCCCTGATAAACTGCTCCGTGGAGAAGTGAGTGGACTGGCGGCTGCAGATCCGTACTAGCGAAGGGAATCCCTGCATAAACCTACATCTCCAAGTACATCTCCAAGCTGTCAAACCAAAAACCAGCCTGACACAGCAAAATGCTGCGCTCATAGGTCAAACTCCATCTTACCCGAGGAATAATAATGACAACAGCTACGAAATACCCGGAAAGGACGAGCTTCATTGTGTGAAACTGCTAATTTTTCTTAAAAGCACAGCCCGCAGCAGGATACACACACACACACGCCGACTGACGTTGGATACAAAACGTAGGAAGGATGGTGAGGATAAATGCGCAAATGATTTACCTGAGCGGTGGTCAGTGATGAGCAAGTGTCGGATGATGAAGACCTTCTTCTTCTTCTTCTTCTTCTTCTTCTTCTTCTGATGCTGCTTCTCCTGCGCTCAGGTCCACGGTCCTCCTCAGCCTCCGAGCCAATCCCCCCTCCCTCC
>NC_045755.1:4113949-4114886 GCF_008692095.1 Etheostoma spectabile
CTCTCTCTCTCTCTCTCTCTCTCTCTCTCTCTCTCTACAATGCATGCTGGGAACATGATGGGTGTAGTGCATTCATTACCGCAGTCAGTCCATGTAGCTCATTGGCTAACAGTGAAATTGAGGGAGCATCTCGCCCCCTCAATTGGGAAACAGGATCAAGTTCTTAGCTAGAATAAAGAAGGATGTATATTACAATGATTTAATATAATAGTGATTTATACAAATACTTGTTTGGTTATTTGCCATATCACCCTGAAATTTATCTGACATTTTTCAAAAATGTATTTTCATTTAAATAGGAATAAAGAAAATAAAGAATTTTTTATTTTTTTTATTTTACACTGGTATTTTTCTAATTAGACTGTCATGGGACCAGTGCCAGTCCTAGACTTTTGAGGGCCCTAAGCGGTATTTGGTGATCAAATGAGGGAAACAAAAGGAGCGCTGTTTAATTAAACTGTTAATGTAGTTGACGGAGACAAAACAGCTATCGACTATTGACTCACATTTATCAGGTGACCAGAAACACAACTTTAAATAAATACCAATGTTGCCATGTGTCTGCACAATGCATAAATACAACTTTTTGCTACTACGTTTCACTGTAACGGATGTCAACGTTGTTTTCATGCTGCCCCAAGTGGCAAATAAATCAACAAATTATGCTTCAAAGGGTGCGTTAGGGGGCCCTCTCTGTTTACAACTAAATAGTAAATGAACATGAAAGTAGTGGAAAGTTAAATGATGGAGATATTTGTCAGGCTGATATCAGCAGAGGTAAATATTTTATGAAGGCACTCAGCCACAGAAGAACACGTCGACCCAGATGTCACTGATGTAACAGAGTGTAATAAAAACATCATCAATCTTTTTTAACCCACACAGCTTTGACACCGAGTGGCTCCTGTCTGTTGTTGAGTTTGCTGCACTGAAAGAC
>NC_045755.1:4114896-4120221 GCF_008692095.1 Etheostoma spectabile
CATCAACAGCCTTTTTTTTTTTTTTTTAAACTCATACCTTAAAGGGTTAGCTTCTTTTGGGGTAATATCTTATATCAGAAGTTCATTGGGTATCTAACCTATCATATGTCAGAATGTCTGCATAATGATAACATACAGAGACTAACAATGACACTGCAATCTCCTGTAAACACATTACACAACAGGATCATTCAAGGAGCACAAAGCTGGGTTAAGAAAACGTGTAATTAATGCATGGATAACTATGTGAATGAATGTAGAAATCCTAGGATTGTGTTGGAGCTAATTACACTTTAATGAGAAGCCTTGGGTCCAGCCTCCAGCCCTCGGGAGGCCAACAGCACACTCACAGATGCTGCTATAGCAACTCATTAATTCCACCTTAAATCACCTTTTAGTAGGTATGTTTTATCTTTGAGCCTCAGTTTGATTGTGTAATGGTGTCAGCATGAATTCACGACATAACCAACTCTGTGCCATTAATACATTTATTGCCCCTGCTCCTCCTTGAATTAGTGAAACAGATGTTGCATCTGAGACAAAAACAAGAGGCATAGGCTGCAATCCAAAGCGGGCACAAATGGTCTTATCCAATCACAGCAAGACGCTTCCGCACACAGCAGCTGCACAGAAAATAGAAACTAAGATGAGTGTACAGCCTCTATTTTCCAGTACTGTTAGTGCAATGTTTACCATTAGGATAAATCTTCTGGAAACCTTGGATGTCTGTACAAAATCTAATCCATCCAATAGTTGTTGAGATATTTCAGTCTGAAAGTGGTGGACTGACTGGCCGATTGACCTTGCCATACCTTTGCTAGGCTAAAAGGAAATTAAAAAATATATAAGAAAAAAAAGTCCTGACTCAGCTTTGAAAGTGTTGGCTTCGGTTTGCAGTGTAGAGCAATCCATCAAATGTCCTTCCTGTAGCCCAATGTAAAATGTTGTTACTATACACCTTTGGCTGATCCAACAGGTGTGTTATTGATCTTTTGAGGCTACGGTAGATCTACTGACCGCAGCTGTTATTGAAATCACCACAAACATTTCAGAAACTCAGGTGTCTCCAGCGATCAGCCAAATAAAGATCTGACTCACTTCCCCTCAGGCTGGGCTCATGCCGCTATAGCATTCTTCCATCAGCTGAGACCAAGAGACCATGACTCAGCAAAAACACAAACACCGAGAGGGGTGCACGCAAACAAAGGGAACGTCGACATATTTTATTCATAAGCACTTTCAATGCTGGAACACCAGATTTTCCAATATGCTGAGGACTGGAAGCTCCTCACAGCTGTCTACCAACAAACTGTAGCCAGGGCAAGACACCGACAGGAAGTAGCTGCTTAGGCTGGTTAATGTCAGTGGATATTTACTGTCACTGAGTGGGCTGTTGCATCCCGCGGGGCACAGCTGCCGTTCCCATAGGACAGCTCCATCCTAATGAGCAAATGCATAATGAAGCACAAGTTGGCAGAGTAATGGATGTGTTGGTTGTGACAGCCAAATCCTATTCTCACCCTGGGAATTGTCTCGTTGTAATCTACTTTATTGACCATCTGCACAGAAAAAAAGCTACATGTTTTTAACCAAAGGGGAATAAATGTTCCCGATTAGTGCTCTAACCATTTACAGCCTGAGTCCCTTGGGAAAAAAGTCCTCCGCCACCAACCCCGATTATACCCTAGTGCTTGTGAATTCACTGATGTTTGGTTTACCTGAATACGTATTTTCATTTTGAAATGGCACACAGTTGCCTAAATTAAGAACGTATTAAAGCAACTGAAATCGTTTCTATTAATTAGGTGCATATGACACCATATACTATATATTACCGTCAGACCAGAAACTATGGTAGCCCATGATAGTGGTTCCCTAACTTTTTTACATCAAGGACCCCTAAACTGACACAAATTAGACCCCAGAGCGCCATTTGTTAAGATTGTGTCGCATTAGGCGCTCAGAAATGCCACAAATAAAAAAAATAGAATTGATTTGGTCCCATGGCCCCCCCGTATCTGACAGAAGTTTGCTTTTGGGAATTTTATTACACAACATATATGAAACCCATGACCAAATTAGTCATACAATATGTCATTGTGTTACTAAGATGGAATTAAAGTAAAAAATAAACGATTATACCTTTTGCTGAGGTCCCCCAGGAACCTCTTCGAGAACCCCTGGGTGTCCGCGGCCCCCACTTTGCGAACCACTGGCCTATGAGTACATTTATAGAACTGGGTCCAGGATTGGTTTTGGACCTGATGACCTCTTTTAATTTAAATTATTTCAGAAACCAGACATCACAAATTCACCGGCTAGCTAAATGGCAGATTTCACTCCACCATTGATGGTCCAGTGAATGTCTTCCTATCAAGTGTTGTCATAGAACGTGCTCCGAGTACCAAAGTAGTTTATTTCAATTAATTTTTCAGTTAGGATTATTTACATTTGCACTGACCAAAGTACATGTCAGGTTTCTAAATGCCTGAATACAATAAAATGGAAAAACACATTCTGGTCTTAATGCTTATACAGAAACAGAAATCACTGCATAAAGATACACATTACCAAGGTGTAGTATAACTCTGATATTGTGCTAAAGTGTAAATTGGTGCATTTCTTCAGCGTTTCATTTCTTCAGAATGATCCAATGAAAAAGTCAGGGTGCATAACTATAGTAAAATCTCATCCTAATATGCTAACATATTCACAATCACAATGCAGTTTGTCAGGAAACAACAGGAGGCGGTTGCTAGGGTCTACTGTGTGTGTCTGTGTGTCTGAGAAAGTGTGTGTGTGTGTGTGTGTGTGTGTGTGTGTGTGTGTGTGTGTGTGTGTGTGTGTGTGATTTGTAGCCCTAATGTCACAGGAAGCACCAGCAGCCATACTGATGATTTTTTTTGCCCTGCCTCATTTCACTAAGAGGATAAACGACCGCTAGTGGCGTTTTCAATTTACTTAGGAGGCCGACGGAGAAAGACAGAAGGAACTGCAGCTCCCACAGTAACCAACGCCGACCAAAACAGTGATTCTGTGCAGTTAATCATTTAAAAAAATTACATTCATTTATTTATTTAATGCACAAAATATCAGAATTTTGCAAACCGGAACGGGAATTTTTAGTTGCAGTAGAATCGTAGTGTAAGCAAATTAAACAAAATCTGCAAGTGGTGCTTTCAAATATTCTACACTCTGAAAAACAACTTACACACACACACACACACACACACACACACACACACTACAAAACCTAATTTCTTCACATTTCATACTAAAGCTATTATGGCTTATATTTTATTCCTGATCAAGGATTTTATCACCTCTACTGGTTGGGGAGCTTTGCAGCAACATCTCATCCTGCAATAATTACTAAAAATGATGTATATAAATATATGATTATAACCATTAAAAATTAGGATTTAAATGGAATTGTGATTTATAAAGTTTTCCTGAGCAAAATGTATTAATCAATTTGTTCATTTTACATTTATTTATGTTAACCACATATCAATAAGTGCAATGGTCAATGGAAACAGACTAAGTGAATAAACCATGACGTGTATGTGATAAGCTTACATTGAAGACAGAAAATAGCGGCAGAAATGCTATATTTCTGTCGCGTTTCCAACATGGTTTTTGTTCATTTGAAGTTTGACGCCTTACAGTACGTCATCTTCTTGCCCCTCTTCTACTGCAACGCTAGAGTAAACTAGAGAACAATGCCACCAACTGTTTGTCTCCTCATATTTTCATAAGAGCAGTGGATGGAAAGGCGCATTAATTAGCATTTTCTTTTGCAGATAGATAGAAATTTAAAAGTTGTGTTACATTTGGTTGGAAACTTGGCTATTGTGAACTTGGCAGATCAGTCATTAATATTTCCTGTTCACTGTAGATTTTTCTACTGCACTGTTTTCATCCATGGGATTAATCATGTTAATGTTATACGCTCTTCTAATTAAATAAGCAGTGTAAGGGACACTACTGCATTAATGCAGCTCTACTCCTTACACTTCAATGGACAGCATTGCCTAATTACCAAAAGGCCTTATTGTTGGGTCTTACAGCTTTGTCCCTAAACAATGACGCAGGAATCAGACTTCTTTGGTTGCGGACTTGGTGAGGAAGGTGGAGGAGATGGAGATGATGAGGGTTGGCTGACTATTCTGTTGCGTTGGTATTGGTAAGAGGATGTGCTGGATTGGTAAGTCAAAGTGCTGGGTTGATATGAGGCTGTTCTGGAATTATAGGCAGATGTACTGGGTTGGTACGAGGATGTGCTGGGTTGGTACGAGGATGTGCTGGGTTGGTAAGAGGATGTGCTGGGTTGGTAAGAGGATGTGCTGGGTTGGTAAGAGGATGTACTGGGTTGGTAAGAGGGTTTGTGGTGGGTTGATAAACTGATATACTGGGTTGGGCAGCTGGTCTGATTGGTTGGGGAGCTGGTCTTGGTGCTGTACTGGTTTGGGTGCCGGTACTGGTTTGGGTGCCGGTACTGGTTTGGGTGCCGGTACAGCCGCATAACCAAATAAGTAGACGGGTGGTTGTGTGGTCTTGTACTGCAGCAGGTACTCGGGGTAGATTTGGTGCTTCTCAAACACAACAAAGATGGAAGGGGATATAACGTCGTCGACGCAACTGTCAAAGAAGTTTATGTCTCCGCCGTCCTTGGAAGGAGGACGGACGTAGTTGGAGGACCCTCTGGTGTAATCTCCCACCAGCACCCGTGAGATGAACAAGGATTTGACATCAGAGTCACCGGTGTAGCTGTGGGAGTATTTTGCATCCCGGGCAAAGTAACTACCTGGGTTTGGACACAGAGATGTCTGGATTATTGTGAGATCTGATTATTTGGTCTATAAAATGTCAGAATGTCATGTCATGAATGTGAAACTAGCCCGACATAGAAGATTGCTATCCATTGTAATCCATTGTCTTTGGGAGGAACTATGACCCCTCTGAACCAGAGTCAACTATTAGTCAACAGCAATACTGATGGACAGTTTAACACACTGAATAGGAAAAAGAAAATTGTCCCCTTTGTATTTGTGTGCACATTGAGGGTGATGTACAGATTTTAGGATTGGTATAAGATACTACCCCATTCTAAGGATTTATTGCCAAGTAAGTAACACCTACAAGAAATTTGCCTTGGTGGTTGGCGCATACATGAACATAATAAACTTTAATATTAAAAAAAGGAATAAATACACAAACAAAAGGTGTAAAAGATAACCGTTTACCATTAATCAGTAAACAACTTAGAAATGAAAGTGTCTTCAACTCACCTTTGCCATAAAGAGTTCCATGAGTTCCACAGAT